>NC_088643.1:80441198-80683698 GCF_964019385.1 Sycon ciliatum | reverse complement strand
CAGGACAGACATCCCGTCGACGCGCAGAAAAACTAAATCTGAAGCCTCTTTTGCCGTCGGACAGGATACGTATTTTAGGAGACTAAAGTTATGTAATGTGATCCACAAGCAACCATGCATTCGGCGTCGTCATTGGCTCAACAGGTCAATGTACATGTACATGTATTACTACAAAAAGGCCAGAAAATCCGATTACTGTATTAAAATCAACTAATTTTCGCTGGCGATTTAATTTCGCTGATTTTGCCGCTTGGTACCTACCGGCCAAAGTAAATCGCAGGCCAAAGTTTGTCATATAGGCAAATGATGCATGATTGAGCAATGGATGCATGTGAGAGCAAAAATACCGATCGATTTCAAATTTGAGGTGAAATTGCGCGTCACGTCGGAAATAATGTGCATCTTAACCTCTCTAATAGAGAGGTTTTTATTTCTCATCGGCCAAAATCTGTTGATTTACAGTATAAGGAGATAAAAGAAAAGAAGGAGCAAACCAAAAGTAGATGATTATTAGAGAAATAACAATCCGCAATAAATTCTGCAAATACTTTTGCCTAACTCATAATATTCAAACCGATTGAAACGTTTTTGCAATACAGTGATGGGGCCAATCAACGGAAAAAGACATTTCCATCAGTTCTTATAACATGTACGATGAGCTAGGCAAAAAAGCAAATCGTAGAGCCCTGAGCTTCCAAGCTCTCTCGTTTGGTATTTTGTGTGTTTGTTTGTTTGTGTCACGCCTGGCGCTACCCCGTATCTGTCCCGTACCGTACCGTATCATCAAACACAGCTGGCCACATACAGCTGGCCGCAATATTCAAATAGGGCTTTCAAACGCAAGATCATAACGTGAAGCAACTTGGAAGAATGAGTATGAATGCGAAGTGTATGGGGGAATGCATGTAGGGCGATAGTGCGGGTTCGAATCCCAGGATATGCCTGAAAATAAAATAGGAGAATTGAAAAATTTATAACATCCCTATGCTTTTTTTGCCGTCATCAAGGCGGTAGACGGTGTCGTATTACTCTCGATCGTACCTGTCCCGTACCTATCCCGTACCGTACCATCAAAGACGGCTGGCCACAATGCATATTCAAATAGTAGTAGTAGTAGTAGTAGTATTTATTATTTGACTAGGGGAGTCCCAACAGGCATGGCCTTGAAACAGGGAACCCTAGGTGAATCTTTGTGAGGTGAGCAAAAGTACCAGCAGATTGTGCCTGACGACAGTTTGGAGGAAGAGTGTACCACCGACCTGCCGCCAGAAAAGAAACTGAGCGCAGTCCAAATAGGGCTTTCAAACGCAAGATCATAACGTGAAGCAACATGGAAGAATTAGTATGTATGTATGCGAAGTGTATCGGGGGATGCATGCAGGGCGCGCAATAGTGCGGGTTCGAATCCCAGGTTATATCTTTAAAAAAAGGATTTTTTTAAAGAATTTATACCATCCCTATGCTTTTTTTTGTCTAGGTCATCAAGGCAAAAAAGCATAGCGTAGGGCCCTGAGCTTCCAAGCTCTCTCGTTTGGTATTTGTTTGTGTGTTTGTTTGTTTGTTTGTGTCACGCCTGGCGCTATCCGTATCTAACGGCAAAAAAGCATAGGATGTTATAAATTTTTCAATTCTCCTATTTTTTTCAGGCATATCCTGGGATTCGAACCCGCACTATCGCCCTACATGCATTCCCCCATGCACTTCGCATTCATACCCATTCTTCCAAGTTGCTTCACGTTATTATCTTGCGTTTGAAAGCCCTATTTGAATATTGCGGGCAGCTGTATGTGGCCAGCTGTGTTTGATGGTACGGTACGGTACGGGAGACGGTGTCGTATTACCCTCGATCGTACCTGTCCCGTACCTATCCCCTACCGTACTGTGCCATCAAAGACGGCTGGCCACAATGCATATTCAAATAGGGCTTTCAAATGCAAGATCACAATGTGAAACAACTAATTACTTGGAAGAATTAGTATGTATGCGAAGTGTATCGGGGGATGCATGCAGGGCGCGCGATAATGCGGGTTCGAATCCCAGGTTATGTCTTAAAAAAAGGATTTTTTTTAAAGAATTTATAACATCCCTATGCTTTTTTTGTCTAGGTCATCAAGGCAAAAAAGCATAGCGTAGGGCCCTGAGCTTCCAAGCTCTCTCGTTTGGTATTTGTTTGTGTGTTTGTTTATTTGTTTGTGTCGCGCCTGGCGCTATCCCGTATCTGACGGCAAAAAAATCATAGGGATGTTATAAATTTTTCAATTCTCCTATTTTTTTCGGGCATATCCTGGGATTCGAACCCGCACTATCGCCCTACATGCATTCCCCCATACACTTCGCATTCATACCCATTCTTCCAAGTTGCTTCACGTTGTGATCTTGCGTTTGAAAGCCCTATTTGAATATTGCGGGCAGCTGTATGTGGCCAGCTGTGTTTGATGGTACGGTACGGGAGACGGTGCCGTATTACCCTCGATCGTACCTGTCCCGTACCTATCCCTACCGTACCGTACCATCAAAGACGGCTGGCCACAATGCATATTCAAATAGGGCTTTCAAATGCAAGATCATAATGTGAAGCAACTTGGAAGAATTAGTATGTATGCGAAGTGTATCGGGGGATGCATGCAGGGCGCGATAGTGCGGTTTCGAATCCCAGGTTATGTCTTTAAAAAAAGGAATTTTTTAAAGAATTTTTAACATCCCTATGATTTTTTTTGTCTAGGTCATCAAGGCAAAAAGCATAGCGTAGGGCCCTGAGCTTCCAAGCTCTCTCGTTATAATTATTATTATTTTTTGAAAGGATTGGGAGAACTTCAAATTCAAAGGATCAGTTGGGGAAGTGAGCTGCCTGAAAAGAGAAAAAACCGCCAGACCCACCAGGACTCGAACCCGGGACTTTGCTTGTCATGAGCAATGCTCTAACCACTGAGCTATGGGACCGGGCTGAACCTAGAAGGCGCTGACAAGTTTTTCACTCCAAAGGCAGCTCACAACACGTGCCACACATACTGATGGCACTTGGGTCTTTCTCCCTCCCCCAGTTTTCGTTGCGCTTGCCTTCCCCTCTTTGGTCTTTCCATAACCTTGAACCTTCCAAGTTGGAAGGCTGTCGGTTAGCGCTACGAAGATGTGTTGAAGCTAGGTGTCAGGACGTCGAATGTCTCAGTACTCTGTCAGTTTTGTGCCTAGTTGTTGCACTTTCTGACTGTATATAGTATCTAGTTACAGTGGTGGAGAGTTACTCTTAACTCGTTTCCATATGTCCTTTTCCTTTCTACTTAAAAAAAATAAAAAAACGGAACAATTTTTTTTTAAATGCAATACAAATTTAATGCAAACCCAGAAAAACCGGAAAATGTAACCCAAAAGGAAAAAGACGGAACATGATTGTTACACGTAACTATTATGTTGGCATCAATTAAATATTTGTTCGCATGATTGTACCCAGCTCACACACATGTACATGTGTGTGTAATAAGCTGGGCCGCAAGTCACACAATCATCATGCCGCCTGTGTTTGGACCACAAGCATGGCAGAGGGGATACACTCATGTATTCATGTACATGTCAATGTACATGAACAGTGCCACGTCGCTTCACTGTACGCAAATGCAAGGCACGTACACTGTTTTTTTTGGATGGCTTTTTTATTTTTTTCGCCCTCCCTCATTGATTTCATCGAATTAGATGACGCGAAACATAGAAAAAAACGGTGTGGCCTTAAAAGTACAAACAAGAGTTCATGAACCGAACAGTGTGCAGCTTTTCACTGTTTGCATTTGAAATTGTGGTCCGGAAACAAGTGTTTCTGTCCTCTGCTTCCGAACAGCGTTCAAGAATGCAAGAACCAAGAGTGTCAAGGACCGCGTCAAGCAGAAGTTCATGCGCAAGAAGGTGGAAACCATGCCCGTCTTTTCACCGTGGATGATCTATGTTCTCACTTACTCCCAGCTCATTGTTCTTATCATCCTTGTCTATCGTGGCAACTTTGAGAAGATTGCATTTATCCCAAAGGTAGGGTCACTGTGTACAGCTCTGAGCATGCCATGTCCTGCAACAAACGCATGCACCCCTCTATCTGTGTACACATGTACATGTATGTGCGTTGCTGGTGCGGGGCTTAACACTTGAAAGTACAGTGCAACCTATCTAAGCCGACCGCTCAAGGGACCTTCGAAATGTGGCCTCCGTGTACAGGTGGCCTCCGTATCCAGGGTCATTCGACTGGAAATAGCACCCCTTGGTCCTGGTTGTAGTGGTCCTCTCTCTTTTTTTCCTCTTTTTTTAACTATTGAACACTCACTGCATGATGAACTAAAATGAGGAGGAGAACTCGACACAATGGTACATATCCAGCAGGACGGAGTGGGTGGGACCTGTGAAGCTTAGCCGACCAAGGGTCTCGGCATCACAGCTGCACATGTGCACCAAAGGAAACAAAATGGGGAGTGGAAGGGCGGGGAGCTTTGTAGGACAGGTGGTCGCCTTATCAGAGTGGTCGCCTTGACAGATTTTACTGTAATGGCATTAGAAGTCACCATAGTGTCTGGGTCAAATTGGATCCACTCTGATCATAGCCAAGCATGGTATCAAGTGGGCAGGCCCCTCATGTCACCTACTGCTGTGGTGGCTTTTCCTACACTAGCAGTGGGTCGCTGATCAGGATGACCCAGTCCAGTCCAGTCAGTGTCGGTGGATGTCTCATGCTGATGTGAAAACAAACCACCCCAAGCTTGCATGGATCCGTACAAACACTCAGCCCAAACGGATCCTGAAATCGACGTTGTCTGGCGAGTCCATGACATAGCGTTAGCACTTTCAAGCCCTATTGAAAGAGTGGAGCCTCTTCCCGTATGTAGCAGCAGATGTCTTCATTACTGGTATGTGGTAGTAGTAACACACGCCTGTGAGCTATCGAATCATACGGCAATCACCGTTGTGTGTTCTTGGTCAGGTAACACGGTACTTATTGCTTGGGAACTCAATAACTCAAATCAAGTAAACGAGAGTATGCAACTGTGATCTCTTTTCTATGGGCCAGATGCGCGGCGTGCTGCCGTCATTACATCATTCAGCTGTAGTCCACGCACTGCGGAAAATCAAACACCGCACTTTTCCTCTGGTTTGAAATGAACTTTCGTACGGAACTGGAGTTCACGTGCCAAAAATTAGAGATCGCGTAGGTACATGTACTGGAAGGAATTGAGCAAAAACGGATGGGTTTGTACGAGAAACTGTGGGTTTGAGTGCATGCTTTCAGAGCGTGATGGAGGCAAGTTACGTATACAAGGCAGCCCGCTGACCCATAACCACAGTTGCCTACTCTTGTTTACACACTGTTGGTCAAATGCAGGAAGGTTTTTTTGTACATGAAGTGAGACAAATCACAGGTAAATAGTCACTTAACCAAAGACTAATGGCCTATTCATACGACAGGCACTTGCACGTTTTACAGGGAGTGACATATGAGAAAAGTGACTGTGTGAATTCACACAGCTGCACTTGACGACAGGCACGTTTGCATTTTTGAATGCTTCACCGACCAGTAGCCATGGGTATTTCAAATTTTCGAAACACGCATACAATAATTATCATGTTCTAAGGGGCTGTCCGGGGTTACCGATTGTTTTTGCAAAACGAAAAGTTTTAGTATTTTTTCTTTCAGCAGGTAAAACCCAGTCCAACAAAATATTGATTTCAATCGTCGGCATCCAGAAGTAATTAGGCATTCTCCATGTACATTCAAGAATTATTTTCAAAACGAAACTCCTAAAACCCACCCACCCGAAACGAAAACATTTCGTTTTGAAAATACTATTGGTAACCTTGGATGGCCCCTAAAGAGCCGCGTAAAAAATCAAGTCTTGTTTCGCGCTTTTTGGTGTAAACGTACTCGTGCACGCCACGATTATCGTGAAAGTGGGCCCCCAGCTCGCTTGCACTTTTCAGCCACTTTTCGCCACTTTTCTCGTTCACGGGTAAAATACCATGGCAACTTTCCGGTGCACGTGGATTTGCCTGTCGTGTGAATACCCTATAAGAGTAACATCAGTTTCATAAAAGTCTCTGGTGGACACTGCACAGGGGGTACTTCACAGGGCTGAACCAATACAAACACACTCTCTACATAAGCGCAGTCTCCACGAAACACGCACAGGGCAAAGCACCAGCGCAGTGTAGTCTTAATACGGCCGCATGTCGTTACTTATTTCTCCGTGTGAGATTTCCTCTTGCAGAGTGCTGATGGTTCTTCTTTCTCTACATGTGTACATGTGCAATGTTCTTTCTTCTGCGTGTTCTGCTGCCCCTGTTTTAGTTTGTAAACCAGAATGTTTCAACCCTCACTGGTGGTTCTGGTTTTGAAACTGTGGGCTACTTTGAGCAAGTCAACTTTTGGATAGGTCCGTCTGCGCTAAAACTGATTCAACATGGTGTCGTCTACTCGCCCTGTATGCGCAAGGATCACACTATAAGTGCAAGGTAGGTGCCCCCCCCCCCCCCCCCCGCTTCTATGCAACTCGTAACCTTTGTGCTACTTGCAGTTTTGTGAGCATTGTGTGGGCAGGCGTGCATTCACTGCTATTTCTTCAGGTGTATCCACCTCCATTGCTCTAGTATGCTGCATTGGAATCTTCACATGATTATTGCCTACTGCTCATACATTTTTACTGGTTTGAGGGAAAGATGCAAACGGGAAAAGTCTGAGGAAAAAAATGACTGTCATCACCAGGACTGGAACCAGGCTCTCTCTCTCTCTCTCTCTCTCTCTCTCTCTCTCTCTCTCTCTCTCTCTCTCTCTCTCTCTCTCTCTCTCTCTCTCTCTCTCTCTCTCTCTCTCGCTCTCTCGCTCTCTCGCTCTCTCTCTCTCTCTCTCTCTCTCTCTCTCTCTCTCTCATACCACATTATCCTACTTCAAGTATTTGTCTTGTGATACTTAGAATCCAGCTCTCAATGCGGTAAATCTCAGATGTGACAAAGCCACGCCTGTGGAAACCTCCTTTTCTTAGATCCTGGTGCCAAGCAACATCTTTCACGTACATGTTTTACTCAGTTGTGTGATGATGAACTTGGATAAGATCATCCAAAAGTTGAGTCCCAGATGGCCTACCAGAACTCGGTGGAATTTTTTCTAAATTCCACACCTAGGAGCCACTGCCCATAAGTCTTGCTTGTATTCTTGTACTTTCTTCGCGCAGGTATCGCAAAATGAATGCAATAGATCGGCGACCTGAGGGGTGCTGTGTCAAAACCATATCCAACGTGGGTAGAGGTGTTTACACCACCGATCGCAAGTGTTCAACGCTCTTCATTCCGAGCACGTTCTATCCAAAGCATTGCGACCAGCTGCTCAATCAGCGGGTGTTTGGCAACGATCATTCGGCATGTTGCTATGGACTTCTGGGCCATTGCCAAATGCTGACACGTCCCGACTGTGCCAAGCTGGGTGGCAATTACCATCGGAACCAGACTTGCCTGAAAGTAGGTGTAATGCGGCCTACTTGTCAACCTAATTTCTGCAGCACTAACTTAGAATTATCGGGAACAGAAGTGCAGGGTTTTTGAAAGGCCTATTCTTTGAGTTTGTCTCTTTCGTTCACAGGGCAATGTGTTTTGTGGAATCCTGCATTGTTCTAGTCCTGTTTAAACCGTATCTAAGTGTAGACTGGTGTGCTGTGCCCAATGACATTCTGTACTACATGTGCC
Organism: Sycon ciliatum; assembly: GCF_964019385.1. Lineage (NCBI taxonomy): Eukaryota > Metazoa > Porifera > Calcarea > Leucosolenida > Sycettidae > Sycon > Sycon ciliatum. The sequence continues at coordinate 80,675,994 of NC_088643.1, read as the reverse complement.
TGTCTGGTTAACTTCTAGAGTTGTGACTAACTTAGGCAGCATGTATTATGCCAGAGTACAGTAGAACTCCCCTTGTCCGGACACGGTGGGACACTTCCCGTAAATAGGAATTGCCCGCAATTCTGAACATAATATACTCGGTGTATGCAAGCAAGAGTACATAACCCCCCAGAGTGTGCAACACCTGATCCAGCTCTGCATAGGGTCTTGGTCGAAAATAATCGGATCTTCTGATGTCATGCGTACACTCCACACCAGCGCAAGGCCGGTCTCGAGGCAGGGCACCGTTGTTTTTGATCCGAGAGTACCCGCGACTCCCCGGGTTCCCCTCAGATGTGTACGGTGTTATGACGCAAAGATCCGATTACGCTCGACCAAGACCCTATGCAGAGCTGGATCAGGTGTTGCACACTCTGGGGGGTTATGTACTCTTGATGCAAGTAAACCCTTTTTTAGTAGTTCGGGCCATTTTTGATCGAAAAGCCCGGTTTTGTGAGTCCTGACAGGTAAGAAAGGTGCTCGGTAGACGGGAGTGCCCAGATCTGGGAAGTCCGGATTAGGGCAGTTTACTGTACATACTACAGTAGTGGCAAATATGCCTTCTTTCTTGTTTTCACTCCCTGCTGCTATCAATATTGAAATGTTTGTTGTTGGCTCTTCTGCCTGGGCTCAATGGCAGATGCGAAACTGGCCCTTAAAAAGCCCTTAGTAGCAATCAGTGCTTTGGTTTCTATTTCTTTATAATAAACACCCTTAGCAAAAAACGTTATGTTGTAACAGTATTACCGTAAGGGGGAAAATACCGTGATTTGGGTTCGACCTTGAGCAAGATGCACGCTATTTTTAGAACACTGTTGCTACGAGAATAGCTTTTATTTTGCGCGGTACAACCATTTATGTCACCATATACGCGATACAAGGTGAAATGCGTACGGACTATGCAATATTTGGCCAAAACATGTACCGTTGGTCACAACGATAAATCAGCCCCCATAACGTTTTTACGCTGCAGCTTCAACGCTATTTGGGTGATCAAGGTACGAGTACCGTAAAAAAAGTAGCGTTACCGTTGTTTGCTACGGGTGTCTAATAAGCTACAACGTGCAGCGGTTTTACGAGCCGTGCTGCTACCCACAGTCAACTGGGAACTTGTGGCCAGGCACAAGGGGTACATGGATGCAGCTAATGGGGTCGTTCTCGGCACTTGTGCCAGTGGTTGTCAGACTTATCCACTCACCCCCACCGTTAGGCGCTGCATCTGCCGCTAGGGTTTACCGGATGTTAGCGGCCGCCGTGAGTTCCCTTTGGGAACGGACACGATAATTTACTTACTTACTTTACAACGTGTAGGGCAGCATTTAAAGGGGAGGTACAGTGTATACCCTAAAATGAAATTTTCACCTGTTGTAGTCTTCGGGGTGCTGAGTCGAATGGTCTGGGTCCCAATCAAACTCCTGCACTTCCACCGAAACTGGGTGACTGCGCCGTACTAGATAGGGATTTGTATGGAAAAGTCACTAAAAACGTTGTTTCGTTCTTATAAAAGCACGGATGACCGCGATTGGCCCATCTGTTGTAGTCTTTTGGCCGCTGAGTCGACTGGTTTTGGTCCGAAAAGGCTGCGATGCAGCGTTCGGCCCTTATTCCCAATCGAACACGGTTGAGTAAGCGGTCACGTGCTCATGCGTACACCAGTCACCTGGTCATCGTGCCCTAAGGCTACAGTTTACAGTCTGTTTGGGCCCGTTCCTGTCGCTCGAGTTGAACCTTTGAACCAGGGAGTCGTAAAAGCCTCTTACGACTCCCTAGTTTGAACCTTTGAGTTGAACCTTGGAGTGAAAATAATAGCCTGCAGGCACGGTGTTGCAGTTAGACTGGTGCAGCATGCTGGCTGTTAGAGTACAATCATTCATGCGTGATATGGATAGGCGAATGTGTTAGAGCTATGATCCATGTGTGCTTCTATTCATGCATTCCCAGCAAGAAGGCCATGTGTCAGGTCTATTCAGTACTCTGGTGTCTAGACGTCTGCATTCTATTGTTGTATCACATTACATGGTCGAGTGTTGCCATAGGGTCTTTCTATACCATGTATGTGCGTGCACTGTTATTAGCTATTGCTATCTTTTGTTAGGCCAGAGTTGGTTTTAGCCTAGTTGTGGAGATGTTCAGGCTTTAGTTCTTGGAGAGTTGTGACTGTTTTCAGATCATGAGTCAGTGTAAACATTGTGTCCTGGAGATCTTTGTGTGTGGATAATCCCGGTTCCGGGGAGAAACGGAATATCTGGTCCTTCGAGCCGGATCTGGAAATAGTCATCATGGAAGGTGAAGATAGGAGTACGCGCAGAAGTGCGCGGTCAACGAGAGGTGTAGCACCTCCCCGTTTGGGTTTTGAAGAAGAGCGCTCGATGCGCAGTAGTAGGAGATCAGGAGGAGGACAGTCCCGATCTTCATACGAGACTCAGCGTCGAGTTCTGGAAGCAGAAAAGAGGCTCCTGGAGAAGGAGCTTGAGCTCGTGAGGTTAGCTCAAGACGAAGCGTCGTCAAGTGGCCAAGGGGCCAAAGGATCGTCCTCTCCCAAGATGGCCTCCGAAGTCTTCGCAGAGGAGCTCATAGAAGGCCATGAAGCTGATGCAGCCGTTGACGCTGGCCAAGGAGATGAGGCTAGTATGGGTGAAGTAGAAGTTGCGCACCTGCCAGAACATGCAGTGGCTGTTTCTCACGATCCAGAGCCGCACGCAGTGCCGAGTCCCAGTGTAGCCGGAACTGTCAGTGCCCACACAAGCAGGAGTTTGCCTGTGGCGGTGAGGACTGAGTCTGAGGTCGCACGTGCGTCGACGAATACGGAGCAGGCCAATCTGTCAGGGTTGCGAGTGCAACAAGAGTTTGTGCTGAAAGAGAAGCGCTATCAGCGGGAACTGAGCGAAGCTCAATCAATAGCGGACGCCGAGCAGCGACGTGTAGCGAAATTGAACAAGGATCTTGCGAGCGCTCGTGCAGACCTGTCATCGCTGCAGGCGGAAAATAGGCGAGTCACGCAGGAAAAAGAGGTGTGCGAAGCTGAGCGGGATGTATTGGAAAGGGAACTGCGCGAGCTGCAGCCGCATCTCGAGCGCCTGGAAAGAGAACACCAGGAGGGGCGCATGTGTTTGGAAGATCTCCGCGATCAGAATGACCGCTTGCTGACGCGAGCCGAGCAGGTTTCAGCAGAGCAACACGCGCAGCGAGCTGAACTGCTCGACAAGCTCGAACGCCTTCGCGCGGAGAACGCCAGCCTGCAACAGCGGGCGGATCGAGGCGGAGGCCGAGGGCCGGATGAGCAGCGAACACAGCGAGCGGAGTTGCTAGTTCAGCTGGACCAGCTTCGCGGAGAAAATGATCGCCTGCGGAGGCGTGCGGACCACGACCAGTACACCGCACAGTGTTCTAGTGCGCAGCAACAGGAGCTACGCAGTCGGATTCAGAGCGATCAAGAGCCGGAGGAGATAGTGAAGACGCACCAAGCAGCTGGTTCCACGGTCAAAGGCCTTCAGCAGGATGGACGTGGGCAAGCAGATGAGGGTCTGCAAAGCCAGCTATCAAGGCTCACCGCGCGACAAGCCAAAATCAACACCGACTTGCCAGCGTTCTCGGGTGCAGCAGAAGAGTGGCCAGCATTCCACCACATGTTTCAGTCTACGACCAAGCAATGTGGCTTCACGGAGGCTGAAAACATTCAGAGATTGCGGGTCTGCCTAAAAGGTCCTGCAAAAGAGGCAGTAAGAATGCTCCTCATCGTGCCAGAGAACCTGCCGAAAGTTCTCTCAACGCTGGAAAGGAGGTTCGGGCGGCCAGAACTAGTAGTCACGGAGCTCGTATCGAAGGCGAAATCAGCTAAGCCGGTACGCAGTGACGATGTAGAGACCTTGGTGTCGTACAGCACCTCGGTTAAGAATGTAGTGTTATGTATGAAGCTGCTTGGTAGCTGTGGACATATGTCCAACCCTACCCTCCGACAGGAGCTAGTGAATAAGCTGCCAGTTGCACTGAAGATGCAGTGGGGCGAATACTTGGCGGAGAAAAGGATCCAGATGGATTCCCTCGACCTGGAGGTCTTCGCAGACTGGCTAGAAAATCGAGCAGAGGCTGCGCTGAATGTGGCCGGGCCGTTTGCCAAAGCGGCCCCTCGAGCAAGTAATGCAACAGCTATGCACACCACAGGTGGTCCAGCCAGCACAACTAAGCCAGTGTTGCAGTGCGCCAAGTGTGGTAAAGCGCACTCCCTCACCAGCTGTGATGTCTTCCGCCAACTGTCAGTGAAGCAGCGGTGGGACTTCGTGCTTGGAACATCGCTATGTGTGTGCTGCTTCAAGACAGGCCACTGGAAGTCCGAATGCAGAGGCAGTGGTTGCAACAAGTGCCGAGGCAGACACCACCCTGACCTCCACCAAGAGCGCGCACCTCCGGCCAACCAAGGCTCAACGAGCAGGAGCACAAAGCCACGAGAGAATGTGGTTCCGCAACACAGCACGAATACGTCGGTGGCAACCACGCAGAAGACCGCTTTTATGGTAGTCCCTGTCGTGTTATGCCATCAGGACAAGACGGTGCGGGCCACAGCCATGATGGACAGCGGTTCTTCAACAACATACCTGAAAGACAGTGTGGCAAACGACCTCGGGCTGCAGGGAACACCAACGGCATTTACGGCGTCGGTTCTGGGGGGAAAGACAGTCTCAGGAAAGCACCGTCGCGTAAAAGTGACAATGGCGTCGGAAGACGGCTCATATGAAACCCAGCTGGAAGCATGGACGCAGCCAATAGTTACAGCACCGATGGAGATGATCGAGTGGAACTCGAGGAGACACATGCACAAGCACCTCCAAGAGGTTACCTTCCCGCAGGTGACTGGGGACCAAGTCGACCTGCTGATAGGACTCAACGTGCCAGAAGCGCACAGAGTACTGGAAGAGCTGGCAGGACAGCCGGGCGAGCCAGTTGCTCGAAAACTTCCCCTCGGATGGGTATGTTTCGGTCCCGTCAAGTCGCAAGCGGCAGAGTTCACAGAGACGTCCCTGCATGCGAATGTCAGCGACAGGAGCAACGCAGTTCTCGACGACCTCGTCGCAAAGTTCTGGGAGGTAGAGAGCGTTGGTTTGGTTCCTAAGGCTACGAAAACGGTCGCGGAGGAGGAAGCACAACGTATGGTTGAAGGAAGCATGAAATTGATGGATGGCAGAGTGTCGACGGCCATACCGTGGGTCAGCACCGATAAGAAGCCAGATCTCCCACCGAATCGTGAAATGGCTGAACAGCGACTGAGAAACCTGGAGAGGACTCTGAGGAAACGACCGGAAGTCTACCAGCAGTATTCCGACGTCATCAAGTCCCATATAGCCAAGGGCTACATCCATCCGTGCCAGGAGACAGACCAACAGTGGTTGCTTCCTCATCTGGCGGTGGTACGAGCAGATAAAACTACGACGAAAGTACGAGTGGTATTCGATGCCGCTGCCCGATGCCAGGGCAAGTCACTCAACGACGAGATGCACTCTGGACCGAAGTTGCAGAGAGATCTGGTACACGTGCTGATGAAGTTTTGCCTAGAGCCTATAGCGCTAGTCGGCGATATTGCAGAGATGTTTCTGCAGGTGGAAATCGCTCCAGAAGATCGCAAGTATTTGCGCTTCCTGTGGCGCGACACACCGGATGAGCCAGCCGCCATGTATGAGTTCTCTCGGTTGGTATTTGGGCTGAAGGCATCGCCATACCTGGCATGTCGGGCTCTGAAGGCAACGTCAGCAGAGCACGGCGCATCCTTCAGCAAGTTGGCTCGGGAAGCAGTTGATGAAGCGTTTTACGTTGATGACCTGCTCGACTCACTACCGACTGTGGAGTCCGCCATCAACACTCGACAGGAAGTCCAGAGTCTGCTCGGAAAGGCGTCTTTCCACGTCCGCAAATGGAGGAGCAACAGTCAAGCCGTGCTAGAGTCTATACCGGACGAGGACTTGGCCAAAGAGGCACTGCTATGCATCAGCAACGACAGTCAGCAAATACCAGCGGTGGTGAAGACTCTCGGTGTGGTGTGGGACGCCAAGACAGACACCTTCAGCTATACGCACCGTGCTCCTGAAGAACAACAGTGGACCAAGCGTCAAGTGCTGTCGAAGATGGCGAGCATCTTCGACCCTAGAGGCCACATTGTGCCCTTTACCATGCGGGCGCGGCTGATGTTTCAGGAGCTTTGTGCAGCTGGGATCGGGTGGGACGACCAGATTCCGGCCGAGCTGAACGAGAAGTGGTACAGGTGGTTTGCCGAGCTGGAGCACCTCAGCAAGATCAAGATACAGAGATGTCTCAAGGAAACGGATCGCCCAGCCCATGAGGCATCACTGTCGGTACATGTGTTCACCGACGCTTCGGCCCATGCAACAGCGGCAGTGGGTTATGTCCGAGCGGAGTACCCCGATGGACATGTGCGCATCAGCATTGCGCTTGCTAGAGCCAGAGCCACACCACTGAAGAAAGTCACGATTCCGAAGCTGGAGCTCCGCGGTGCAGTGCTGGGTGTGCAAGTAAGTGCCGCCATCAGTGAGGCCCTCCACATCCCCATGTCCGAACACAACTTCTGGACTGATTCGATGAACGTCGTACACTGGGTGAGGAGTCCGGCTAAGAACTTTACTTCAGACGTCGCTAATCGAATAGCGGCAATACAGGAGTCGACAAAGCCGACGCAGTGGAGGCACGTGCCTGGAAAGATCAACCCAGCAGACTTGCCAACTCGGGGGGTGAAGGCCGAGGATCTACCCGGTAACGAGTGCTGGTGGCAAGGGCCTGCATTTCTCCGCAACACCAAGGAGTCCTGGCCGCAGACTGAGTTGACCAACAAACCGCAGCTTCCGGGCCAGGTGAAGAAGACGATCGAGCTGGCATTCACAGCGGTAGAGCCGGACAAGGGTCGTCTTGATGTTGAGAGGTACTCGCGTTGGACACGTCTGATTCGCGTCACATCATGGTGCTGGCGTTTTGTGAGCAACGCTAAGCTGACAGCAGATGCAAGAGTCATGAGGGGGCATTCTCAGGATGCTAGTTCGGCTCCCACGGAGGTCGTCTGTGCTAACGCCCCAGGAGCGAAGGCTAACCCTAGTGCCCGCAGACATAAGATCGTCAAGGTGCCAGAGTTGATCGCAGCTGAGATCGAGCATGCTGAGCGGTTCTGGATCGCTCAGGGACAACAAGAGGCATACCCAGAGTCTTGCAGGATATTGATGGCCGGAAGAGAGCTACCTCCATCTGACCCACTTTACAAGTTAAGCCCCGGTGTAGATACATCAGCAAAACCACCGGTCCTGGTACTTTGTGGACGACTGAAGTATGCGGAACACCTACCGGCCAGTATGCGGAGACCTATGGTTCTGCCTAGCAAACATCCTGTCACGCAGCTTATTGTTCGCCACCAGGATGAGAAGTGCGGACATGTCGCCGGGTCGCATCAGCTACTTTCTATCCTGAGAGAGCGATTCTGGATTGTCCACGGACTGTCAGTCGTGAAGGCTATGAAGAGAGCGTGTCTGAAGTGCCAGAGAATAGTGGCAAAACCAGCGCAACAACTCATGGGACCACTGCCGAGTTACCGAACACTTGGAACCAAGCAGCCATTCTCGCAGTGCGGAGTCGATTACGCCGGACCGTTCTATACCAGTCAAGGACGAGGGAGAGCGCAGCAGAAACGTTACCTCTGTGTGTTCACGTGTCTTGAAACTCGGGCCTGCCATCTCGAAATGTCATTCGGGCTGGACACAGAGTCCTTCTTGATGTCGTTTTCCCGGTTCACCAAGCGCAGAGGAGTTCCATCGTTGATGCTGTCCGATAACGGCACCAACTTTGTCGCCGCTGAACGGGAGCTGCGTGAAGCGGTGGAGGCACTCGACCGGGCGAAGATTTGTCGCGATGGAGTCCATCGGGGTATTCAGTGGCGGTTCAATCCCCCGAGAGCGCCGCACCATGGAGGCGTCTTTGAGAGTATGGTCAAGTGCGCCAAGAAAGCACTTGTCTTAGTCTTGTCTCGGGCCAATCTACGGGACGAGGAACTGATGACGGCAATTGTGGAGGCTGAGAGCTTGTTGAATAGCCGGCCATTAACAGCCATTTCAGACGACCCCAGTGACATGACTCCACTGACTCCTAATCACTTCATTGTTGGACGCTTGGATCTTCCCTTAGCTCTGGAGGAGGCCGCCTGCCGAGAGAAGAATGTTCACCCTCGTAGACGCTGGATGGCTCTTCAATTGCAAGTTGACCATGTGTGGAGGCGTTGGCAGAAAGAGCTTGTCGTGACCTACAACATGCGGAAGAAGTGGCTCCAACAGAAGCCGAATCTGAAGGCAGACGATCTGGTGCTGGTTATGGAAGATGGCATATCTCGTGGTCATTGGCCGCTTGGAAGAGTGGTGGGAGTACATCCGGGTCAGGATGGCCTGGTGAGAGTTGTGGACGTACGGCTGAGCAACAAGAAGGTGAAGCGACGTGCCATTCAGCGATTAGTGCCGTTGACTGCAGACGGCGAATGAGAGACATATTCATTATTGACTCGGTCAGAATACTCTAGTACTGTGGTGTGATTGGTCACTTTCATATGTTTAGTCTTTGCATATTTAGCTACACGTATGTTTGTAGAGCACATCGTTCATCTTTTGTTTTTTGTTGGCTCTGAGGGGGTTGCCTTTTTGGTTTCTTGTTTTGTTTCACCCTCGGAACTCCTCGTGTGAGAGGGGGAGAATGTTGCAGTTAGACTGGTGCAGCATGCTGGCTGTTAGAGTACAATCATTCATGCGTGATATGGATAGGCGAATGTGTTAGAGCTATGATCCATGTGTGCTTCTATTCATGCATTCCCAGCAAGAAGGCCATGTGTCAGGTCTATTCAGTACTCTGGTGTCTAGACGTCTGCATTCTATTGTTGTATCACATTACATGGTCGAGTGTTGCCATAGGGTCTTTCTATACCATGTATGTGCGTGCACTGTTATTAGCTATTGCTATCTTTTGTTAGGCCAGAGTTGGTTTTAGCCTAGTTGTGGAGATGTTCAGGCTTTAGTTCTTGGAGAGTTGTGACTGTTTTCAGATCATGAGTCAGTGTAAACATTGTGTCCTGGAGATCTTTGTGTGTGGATAATCCCGGTTCCGGGGAGAAACGGAATACACGGTGACCAGGCGACTGGTGTACACCTGAGCATGTGACCGCTTACTCCACCGTGTTCGATTGGGAATAAGAGCCGAACGCTGCATCGCAGCCTTTTCGGACCAAAACCAGTCGACTCAGCGTCCAAAAGACTACAACAGATGGACCAATCGCGGTCATCCGTGCTTTTATAAGAACTAAACGGCGTTTTTAGTGACTTTTTCCATACAAATCCCTATCTAGTAGGGCGCAGTCACCCAGTTTCGGCGGAAGTGCGCGAGTTCGATTGGGAATAAAGGAGGAAGGGAGCGTCTCAGCTTCCTCGGACCCAGACCATTCGACTCAGCACCCCGAAGACTACAACTGGTGAAAAATTCATTTTAGGGTATACTTCCCCTTTAAACCAAAGTGCTCTCGTGTAATCACATGTCACATGCCAGACAGCATAATGTGTTGCTTGTATGGTGTGAGTGCACTTATGTTGTAAAGAACTTCGGCTATAACGAACTTAATCTCCTGCACACCGGTGTTCGCTATATCCGGAGTCGGAGTCGACTGGATCTTTTATTGTTTGTTTTGGTTGCACAGGTTAACTGCCTGGAGGGTCTTTGTGGGTTTGGTGGTCTTCAGGCCTCCGCAGCCATACCTTATGAACCGGTCAGTTCGAACCAATGGTGGCGCTTTTTCACCTCCCTCTTTGTCCACCAGGGCATCATCCATGCAGTTTTGGTGTGCGCTGCTCAGGTGAGTTGAACCTATGTACATTCCTGCTTGTGCTGCACTTACCTCTATATAGCCGGCAGCAGTAGTGGTTGACAAGTGTGCTCGTCTCTAGTCTTCTACATATACCGTAGAATCCCACCAGAGCCAGTCTCTCCCACCAGTCTCTCCCAAGCGCTCCACCTTTTTTTCTTGCCTGGGAACTTGGGAAGGGACCCCACGATTATATTATAGTACATGAATGATCCTGGGATGGCGCACTGCGCTGCAGAACCGGCTGCAAGTTTACGATAGCTCACACCTTTGACCTTTGGTCAGTGGACAAGTTTCGGGCACAGTTCTGCTTCCATCTCGAAACGAAGCCAACACAGCTGCCACCGCCCGTTGTAAATAGGCAAATTCACTTTTGGCGTACAAAGGGAGAAAAGCACTGGAGTTCATTGCGTTGTGTGGACGCCTGCGGAGCTTCACGACCTCGGTACGATCTGTGGAGCCAGGACTTACGGAAGCTGTGGACTTCCCAGGGAAGGGTATTTCTTTCCAAAAACTGCCGTGCTGCAGGAAAAATATGTTCACGTAAAGAACGAAACTATACAAGCTGTAAATGTTCTCCAACATCGCTGTGCATGACTAGACAGGGATCAACGTGTTTTGCCCTTACTACGTTCTGCTTCAGTCTGCTCGTCGTCGCCGTGCCTCGTCTACTTCGAACTACGCCGTATACTGTAATTTCACAAATTTTCGGTGTACTTTTATTTTCAGTACTTTCGGTGCATCTGTTTCATACCCCGGAGGATGCAGCCAGTGTGCTGACAATGCTCAACACCGCGGAGGCAGAGCGTAATACAGAACAGCAATCAAAGCTTGTTTATAGCGCTGTATGAAAAGCTGTGTGTGAACGTGGGGGCTGTGTAGGTTTCAGGGCAGGTACCAGAGAAAAGCACCACATTCTGAACACGCTAAAATCACCATCCAGCCTCAACAAGCGCTCGGAAATGGTGTCCAAGTGCCTACAGGAGAACAAGTATCTCCTCAAATACCACGGTGTCACCTAAAATGTCTCCACAGCCTCCTGCCTACACCAACCACACACCTTGCTCACAACACCCTGCCCACACCAGCCATACATATGTACTCTGCGCTAACATCACACTGCTAGCTCTGTCATTACCTCTACAGCCTCCTGCCTACAACATGATCCACACACCTTGCTCACAACCTCCTGCCCACACCAGCAACACATTCTGCGCTAACATTGCACTGCTAGCCCTGTCACTGCCTCTACAGCCCCCTGCCTACAATAACCACACACGCTGCATACAGTCTCCTGCCGAAAATAACACTGCTAGCCCTGAAACCTATACAGCCCCCACATTCACACACAGCTTTTCACACAGCGCTACAATACCCACCCTCTCCTGGCATATACACCGGCATGGCCCGACCATCCTCATTGATTGCGAAAGCATGAAACTTTGAGCAGTGACAAACAAGCCTTGATTGCCTTTGTTGTTCTGTTTCATATCTAAAATTTCAATTCACCGAACAAACACCAACACGCATAATCCAATAGGGAACTGCTTCTCTGTACCTAAAATTTCTGTTCACCTAACCTGGCCTTTTGCCCTCATGCCGAAAATATTGAGCACCTAAAATTTCTGAAATTAGAGTAAGTACGACGTGAGTAGCCCAGTGTTGCGTTGCACAGAACTTAAGGGTGTTCTCCCAGCCGCCTCACCTCACGGAAGGGCTCTAAGTGACGGGACGCTCTGGTGGGATTGTAGGTGTGCTCGTATGTGTGTGTGTGTGTGGGTGTGGGTGTGGGTGCGTGTGCGTGCGTGTGTGTGTGCATTCATGCATTATGCATGAGTGCTACATGCGTGATACATGTGTGATGCATGGCAGTAGCAGGTACAGCTGCCCTGGCTATCTGACAATAGTAGCAACCTCGGGGAGAGAGACGAAAGACAGAGAGTGCACGGGTGCAGGGTGGTTGTACTGACTGGTGATAGGAGTAGAATTCTGCTGCAATAACGTACGGGCTGTACTTCCCAATGTCATGCCCCCTTCTCCTCTGCAGCTCTACATTGGTCGGCGTATTGAGCGCTCAGCAGGCTGGCTTCGCATCGGCTTGATCTACATAGTTTCGGGAATGATGAGCAATGTGGTAAGTTCTCTGTACACTGTATGTGCATGTGCCTCCGCTAGGATTTTCATACAACAAACTTAGTACATAGTGGTTAGTACATAGTGGTTAGTACATAGTGGTGATGCTTGCAATGAAAATACATTTTATGTGATCACTTTCCGGTTTAGATTCACGAAGGCTTGCCCACACCGCTTCACCCAGTGTGTACTATGTACTAGCTTGGGTGACTTCTGCCTGCCTTTTCATGTGACTGATAGCACTGGGCAGGGCATAGCGCACCTCTTTCATTTGTTAATATCAAGGCTACCTGTATGCTAGTGCTGGTGAGAATGGCCCAGCTTTGCCTACACTCCAGAAGGAGTCACACGCGGTGGCTGGCGTGACTTCAATTTCACTAGGGGTAGCACGTAGCTTTCTTGTAAGCACATGATAATCCAGTAGTCAGTGGTCTCAGTCAGCTGTTATATCCGTGCACACTTTCTTAGATGCTGTGCTCTATGGACGAAGTCGGCCAAGTGATCGTAGCACAAGGGCTCATGGCCTGTGAACGAGTGGCAGATGTCTCGGACTCGCGGCTTTTTTCTGATTTTGTGTGTGTGTGTGTGTGTGTGTGTGTGTGTGTGTGTGTGTGCGTGCGTGTGTGTGTGTGTGTGTGTGTGTGTGTGTGTGTGTGTGTGTGTTCTCGTGTTTTCGTGTTGACCTAGGCTGCTGGCTATGCCAACCCGTACCAAATCATGACGGGTGCAAGCGGAGCGCTATGTGGCTTGCTGGCTGTACTCTTTGTGGAGCTCTTCAACATGTGGTCGCTGTTGAAGGATCCTGTTAACGAGTTCACCAGTCTATGCTTCTATTTGATAGTAGTGTTTATCATCGGTACGCTTCCCGGTCTCAATAACTTTGCTCATCTGGCGGGCTTCGTCTTTGGGCTACTCATGTCTGTCCTGCTGTTGCCATATGTGTCCTTTGGCAAATGGGCTATTCGTCGCAAGCGTATTATCGCGGGTGTCTCCTTCACATTACTGGTCATCTTCATCATCACTCTCCTTCTCTTCTTCTCCCTCATCCAGAGCAGTGAGTTCTGCACCGGGTGCCACCATTTCAACTGCATCGACTACGTGGCCAACTTGTGTGCTAAGTTCGTCCCCCCGTCAGCCTCCAGCTTTGTTCTGTACAGCCCGGCTGAGTCGCTTTTCTATCAGAATGCATAGTGGAGTCTTACTAGCAATTCAAAACGAAATACATATTCAAGTGATTATTCACAGGCCCAAGCAGGCCATGTTACAAAGGAGCAGTCGCTAAACTGGATTGAAATGGTCTATTTTCGTTATTCACCCCGCTGAGTTTATTTGGCAATATGATATTTTCATTCAAAGCTAGTTTTGATGCTTTATTTCTTCTCCCTGTATTGCCTTGTGCATATTTCTATTTCTCTATCTGTGTTCCCAGTTGTGTTCCATCAATTTCATCGCCACGATAACATGTATTTACACAAATGCACACAAATGACATTTCATACCATTCCTGCTTGTCATAAAACTTACTTGAAGTAGTCTTGATCGATGATTTGGGAGATCCTTGACTACTAGTACTGTGGCTAGTAGTAGCAAGAGTACATAATTATGTACTCTTGGTAGTAGTGCTTTCTCGCTTTCTTAGGCCTACATGTTTCATATCTCGCAAGTATGATGTTTTCTTTCAAAGACAATGTCCTGAGTGTGATATACTCCCCTCAACTAACATGGCTGACTGTATTATCTTGATTTTCTATGCTGCGCAGGTAACAGGTAATCCGGACGCACCCCATTACAGTCCTGTTTATTCTCCTTCTCTGTGATCAATGCAACATCTTTTCTTTTCTTTTTTAATACTGTTATTTTCTGTTTTGTTTTGGTTCCGGGGAGGTGCTCCTGATTGTCACTAACACCATCTACATGATTGTATAACCACACTATGCCTTCGAACTGAGTGAGTCCTCCATTTGCAGTGTGGCGTGGCGACAGTGGCCTAAGTAGTCAACAGCACAAACTACCCGTCCAAGGTTGCTTGCATCCATGTACAATCACAGACTGTGATTGTATATGGATGACGACAGGTGCGTGCTAGCTGTACACTTGGGACACAACATCGGGCAACTTCTTGCAGGGTGTAAACCCGTTGTACCTGGTCCAGGGGATTGTACCCGGGTTTGTACAACTCCTTGATCATGTACAATTATACAAGCTCATGTGCATGTGGTGGTGTTGGTTGACGGCATGTTGTTGCAAGGTGGAGGACCACTGTGTTCGGAAACAATGACCTCACTACAACCATCCACGGTTGGCAGAACCCTGGGTGTGGCGGCAGCTGCCCCCCCCCCCCCCCCCCGGAGTGTGCAACTCCCACCTACCCTGCTGTCCCGACAGAATTTCAAGTTGACGTCATGTTTGTGCTGCAATGCTCTCACGCACGAGTGATTTTACAACGTTTGTACGGAGCGTCAACATACCACACGTGTTTCCTTACACGAGTTTGTACACTGGATAAAATGAGGATTCGTCCACCACAAGTCCAGGATACACCGCAAGACCAGGATACGTCTGATAACATGTGTGCATTGCATCATACAAATGACGTCAGCTTGAATTCCGGTCGGGATAGCACCCATACTGGAGTTGCACTATTAAATTGTGTTGTCACCATGCAGTTAGTGTCCAGAGCACGCACCCATGGCATAGAGTCATACATGAACATAGAGGAACGTCCAGCTAACGAGCTCAGGGAGCTGGCAGTGGTTGAAAGCCGGATCTAAATCCATTTGTGTAGTTTAGTGTGACTCTCGCCATTCCGGAGACATATTTTCCACACCTGTGTACTATTTTTAATGTTATCTTCCTATCATACCCTGGTTTCCCATCATTGTGTTGATTTTGCCCGTACAAGAGGCTTTATCGCTCTAAAAAAAAAGAAAAAAAAAAGGAAGCATGACAATTGGAAAGAGTGGGGCATGCTTTTGTTTGCAGTCGTGTCAAGTGAGCTAGCAAAAAGTACCTAACTCCGTTGAGTACTGAGTGTTCCAATCCTCGGGATCCTTGGGCTGCACTGCCTATCTCCGCTCTACCCCCACCCCCCCCCCCCCCCCCCCCAACTACAACAAGGTAGACATGCATAGTGGTGACAACGGTACTTCTGTACAGCTTAGTGTGCAGCCACACAGCGGAAAGCAATGATGTAAATCAGGATTTTTGACGTGCAGTGGGCATGGATCACAGTTGCACACTCTTGCCAGTATCAAGAGTATAACAACCCCTCTAGAGGTCATGACTGTACTCTTGACCGTCTGACCTACGCCAGCTGATGTGCACTAACTTTACACCGACCGGCCGGCCTGGGGACACTGTAGCTGCTCAACATCATGTGGTTTGCAACTTCAGCTTCAACTGACAGCAGATATACCTGGCGAGAATGCTCCATGCAGTGTATCAAGCAACCAACCGGTCCATCGTCACCTGGAACACTCCTCATATCACAGTAGGATAGGAATTAATAATTATTATCTTGAACACAAAAAAGCAATTCTAAACTCCTGGCAAAGTGCTGATGACAATCATTGCACGCCGATGAAAACACAACAGTGCCAGCAGCAGCAGCAGCAGCAGCAGCAGCAGCGCATCAGTTAGGGACTTTTTGCCTGACTAAAAAACTATCGACATGTTGAGAACACGTAAGTGTTGGCACCACCGATGGTAAGAACTATTTTTACTTCGAAGTACAATGATTTGAAAATACTATAGACCTGTGCACATGAAAATATAAGGAAAATAAAATTTGAGGCGCTAAATTGCCGATTACGCCGTGGGTAATGACATGACCAAGCTACATGCATGGGTGTATGCAAACAACACATGCACATGCACACATGTACACACATGTACACACACACACACACGCACACACGCACGCGCGCATGCACACACACACACACATGCATGCACAAATACACACACACACACACACGCACACACACATACAAACACACACACACATGCACACACTCAGCAAGCATGATACCCACGGCTTCATTCCATTTCAAGATGAACTTATCACGTAGCCATGTACATGTATGACTCAGGCAGAAGATCCAAGACGCTTGAGAACTCTTTCCATCTCACTCGCCAAGTCAGAGAGGAGGCTGACGAAGTCTTCCAGAAACGCTGTGACCTTCTCAATCACCAAATTTGCTCCATCAAAAATCCTGCGGCCCTTCAGAGCACGGCCATAAAGGCGCTTCCAGTCGGGCTCTTCTGCCCGTCGATTTTCACTGCAGGGGGGGGGGGGGGGAGGAGGCAAAACCGGACATACAGAACACATGCACAGACACAGACACACAGACACACATGCATGCAATACACCATAATTATACTGTAGCTCCTGGCGAGGTGCAACCTACTTTGAAGAACATGCATATCACAGAGAGTCCAGCATGCAGCTTGTCGACCGGAGGCGTAAAGCGAAGAGAAGCAATGCTCTTCGCACACACAGTAGTCACATAGGACGTGAACTGGCCAAAGGTAGGGACAGATAGAAACTAGCACACATTCATCAGTGAGCATACACTCATATCTCCCATGCCCATATGCTTGAGTACTATGATGCATGAAACGGTTCCCATATGTATGTAGTGAAATCGTTTACACTGGCCGTCCAAGAAGGTCCATGCTAATTTCACTGCGGTGCACACAATTTCTATTGTTCGCAAGAAGACAGAACACAGGAAGTGAATAGATATGTGAATAAGTACCCCGCAAGTCACGACAGCATGGTAGCAGGTGATTTTCACCATCTACTATTACACATCTACTATTACACATCTACTACTCGACTGGAGCAAGAACGACTCGCCAAGCGCATTTCGAGCCGAAAATGTTGCCAATGCAATGGAAATGGCTCTTGCACTCGGTGCGATTGTGCTTCCAACGGTCGTAAATGTACTAACTGCCACCCGAACAAGAAGGGTCGCTGCATGAACCAGCCACAGCAAGCCCCTGTCCTACAGCCAGCGAATCAGTCATCACAAGTAGCAGGAGAAAAGCTGCCACAGGGGCACAACGAGTCGGAGACCGAGCCTGTGTTGGAAAATTCCACTCAGACATCAGTTTTGAATTTGAGTGCTAGTACCGTACTGGACGACAGCTCCAGAGGCAGTGAACAGGATGATGTGGAGACCACAGATCACACTGCAGGTCAGGAGTCAGCAACCACAGAGTTCCTGGACAGAAAGTTCCAAAGGGCGTTTGGTGCCCCACTGATCAATAGCGATGGTGGACCAGATTCTGATATCAGGTCTATTTGGTGGAAAGCTGTCTCCCTGCGTGGCAAACAGTACGCACTACCGGACAGTAACGTTGGTACCCGGTTTGTCAACATGTTAGCCGAGGAAATCGAAAAGTGTAATGCAAAGCAACAGTCATCAGAACGAGAGTTCATCTTCACCGCTGTAGTTCTGCAGCGAGACAAGATGGTAAAGAAGAGCAAGGATATCCGACCGCTACTGACAAGGAGAATGGATATGTGGGAGGCAGGTCTCCTTGCCGAACTGCTTCGCGAGGCCCAGCGGTGCGACAACCAGCTGCAATCCAGCATGAGCCCAATGTCCAATGAACAAGTTCAAAGGACATTCAACCGACTAATGCTGGAGGGGCGGGCTGTGCAACTAGTGACCGACCGGAGTAGTGGAGGTGTTCTGGACCCAGCCGACAAAGCACATGGCAAGACAGGCCCGCTAGGCAAAACAGTGTATGATGTTTTGCAGGAAAAACACCCAGCTCCAAGAACCCCTGACCCAAGTGCGTTCCTAGAATGCAATGAGCTGCCACCGCTGGAGCAGGTCAACACCACCAGTGCCCATGTGGAACAGGTTGCAAGGCGTCTATTTGGTAGTGCTGGTCCCAGTGGAACGGATTCTGAGCAGTGGAGGGCCTTTCTTTTGCGGTATGGGAATGCCAGTGCCCGCATGAGGGAAGCCATTGCAGCCTCAACACGTCTTAATGCCAATGAAGTCGTACCCTGGAATGCCATGAGAGCGTTCCTTGCCCGGAGAGGAGTCGCACTTGACAAACAGCCCGGAGTTCGCCCGATTGGCATAGGAGAATGTCGCCAGCGAATTGAGGCCAAGGCATTGGCACTCGCTACAGGCACTGATGTGCAAGATGTATGTGGAGCCGATCAACTCTGCGCTGGTACGAAGGCAGGCATCGAGGCCGCGGTACACGCTATGAACGAGCTCTTCAACAGCGAGGAAACGGAGGGCATCTTGCTCGTGGATGCCTCTAATGCATTCAACTCCATCAGCAGATCCGCTGCCCTCTGGAACTGCCGCATACTCTGGCCACGCGCAAGCGGGTTTCTATTCAACTCGTATCGAGGCTTCGCTGTCATCATTCTCAAAGGAACAACCCCCAGCAATATCCATGTCATTCTAAGTCGTGAGGGAACCACCCAAGGCTGTCCATTGGCAATGCTGATGTATGCAGTTGGAGTGCAACCTCTTGTCACCCGGCTGAAAGATCCAGAACAGCATATTCAGAATTGGTATGCTGACGATTCGTCCTGCGCTGGCTATCTGCGTAGGGTAAGGGCCTGGCTTTGCTCCCTTCTCGAAATTGGTCCAGCATATGGCTACTTTGCTGAGCCCACCAAGAGTGTCCTGATTGTCAAACCTCAGTTCCTGCAGGAGGCACACGACCTTTTCAGCGATCTCCAGGTGGAAGTCACACTATCCAGCCGATTCCTAGGAGGATGCATCGGTGATGAAGCGGGTGTACAGCAGTTTGTCAGCAACAAAGTTGCATCGTGGGTTAAGAGCGTGGAACACCTCTCTGATGCTGCCAAAGCATACCCACAAGCAGCTTATTGCGCGTTTACACGGTCCCTCTCCTGCGAATGGTCATACATTCACCGCGTTGTCGAAGGCCATGAAGCCGAGTACGCCCCGCTATGTGACATCATTCGGCAACAGTTCACGCCTGCTGTCCTGGGTAGAGAGGTCCTTGAGCGAGAACATCAGCTACTCACCCTCCCTGCCAAGTTCGGTGGCATCGCCATCACCGACCCCACCGAAACAGCACCGGGTGCCCATGCAGTGTCGAAAGATGCTACTCGGACTCTGGCGCGCTCCATCTGCTCCGGTCAGCCAGTGGTCATCAATGACCATTCTCGTCATTGCCAACTAGCGACGAGTCAGGCAAGCCGGATAAGGGACGAGCAAGCAGGGGCACTCAGCAAGGATCTTCTTCAAGACCTCCCCAAAACAGAACGGCGCACTCTCTCCCGCAACGTCGACGGACATGCTTCCGGCTGGCTGACCGTCCTACCGCTCCGTCAGGAAGGCTACGACATGTCCGCAACCCAGTTTCGGGATCAGCTGGCAATCCGCTACGGCAGGCAGCCCAACTCTCTTCCGTCTCACTGTGACGGATCTGGCGCCCCGTTCACCCTGCAGCACGGCCTTGACTGCCATAAGGGCGGCCTTGTCAAGAGAGGCCACAACGACCTCCGTGACAGTGATGCCAAGCTTGCCGACATTGCCTTCGGCGGCGTCACCATCGAGCCGATCCTCACCCCGGAACAGGACAGGAATGGTCGGCCTATGCTCCAAGCGGACTGGCTCGCTCGCGGAGTATGGGAAGGCAACCGGGTGGCGTTTTTCGATAACCGCATCGTAGATGCTGACGCACCCAGTTATGCCAAGGCCAGCCTGTCCTGGAATGCCACCGCCAACAAAGCAGCTACAGCGAAGAAGAGGAAGTACAAGCATGCCGCTGAAGAGCTACGAGGCTCTTTTACTCCTTTGGTGTGTTCCACTGATGCTGTCCTCCACCGCGAGTACAGTGCGTACCAGAAGCGTCTCGCCAGCCGCTTAGCAGCGAAATGGGAGAAGCCCTTCTCTGCCATGATGGCTTGGGTACGCGTGCGCACTCAGTTCGCCATTTTCAGCGCCGTGGATATACGTCTGCGAGGCTCCCGTCGCCGTCTTATGGAACTCTCCGTACATGACGGTGCCGGCGTTGGAATCGGCCACTGAGTCATGTTCTCGTTCTGTTTTTCTAACTTATTATACCTTTTCACTGATGGTCCTTTATCACTGTCTTTTTCTCACTGAAGCTCCTCATTGTTGTTTTTGTTTTGTTTTTTTGTTTGTTTGTTTTTTGTTTTTTTTTACCAGGCGTGGGCCATCCCCTGATTTCATAGGTGCCAAACATTTTTACGTTTTTCAAAAAATAAATCAATAAATGTCTACTATTACACATCTACTATTACATTGCACCACCTCCGTCATCTACTATTACATTGCACCACCTCCGTCATCTACTATTACATTGCACCACCTCCGTCATCTACTATTACATTGCACCACCTCCGTCATCTACTATTACATTGCACCACCTCCGTCATCTACTATTACATTGCACCACCTCCGTCATC
This sequence comes from Sycon ciliatum, assembly GCF_964019385.1. Classification (NCBI taxonomy): domain Eukaryota; kingdom Metazoa; phylum Porifera; class Calcarea; order Leucosolenida; family Sycettidae; genus Sycon; species Sycon ciliatum. Next base: position 80,655,499 of record NC_088643.1, on the reverse strand, counting down.
TACTATTACATTGCACCACCTCCGTCATCTACTAGTACATTGCACCACCTCCGTCATCTACTATTACATTGCACCACCTCCGTCATCTACTATTACATTGCACCACCATGTCATCTACTATTACATTGCACCACCTTCGTCACCGCCGGGGAAAACAACAGTGTGCGTTATACTAGTAAATGCAGCAGAGCCTCTGGTTATCCGGGCACTTCGGGGACGAAAGGGTGCCCTATCTTATCCTGGTACTTCAGGGACCAAAGGGTGCCCTATCTTATCCTGGTACTTCAGGGACCAAAGGGTGCCCTATCTTATCCGGGTACTTCAGGGACCAAAGGGTGCCCTATCTTAGCCGGGCACTTCGGGGACCAAAGGGTGCCCTATCTTACCCGGGTACTTCGGGGACCAAAGCGTGCCCTATCTTATCCGGGTACTTCGGGGACCAAAGGGTGCCCTATCTTATCCGGGTACTTCAGGGACCAAAGGGTGCCCTATCTTATCCGGGCACTTCGGGGACCAAAGGGTGCCCTATCTTATCCGGGTACTTCGGGGACCAAAGGGTGCCCTATCTTATCCGGGTACTTCAGGGACCAAAGGGTGCCCTATCTTATCCGAGCACGTCGGGGGCCAAAGGGTGCCCTATCTTATCCGGGCACTTCGGGGACCAAAGGGTGCCCTATCTTATCCGGGGACTTCGGGGGCCAAAGTGATCCCGTATCTCAGAATTGTCTCTAGCTCGGAAGTACACTACAGTCCATTTCAAAACTATAGACGCATAGGGTTTTTGAAATATTTCAAATTTGGCTGGAACTTTTTGAGAATAGTTTTCGGAATATTGCTCAGGACCGCTCCACAATTACTCTCATATAGTTTCTAAACGATTGGATAACAGACGCCCAATTTGGAAAAATTTATGCACAAAGTGATCACAGATTTTATGTGGTATAGATGCTGGCATAACGGTTTTTGCCTAGGTACGCGTCTATAGTTTTGAAATGGACTGTACATCCATAATGGTTACGACACAATAGTCTCTTCAAATGGGCTCACCGAGCTACTATTGATACCATTCACAAGCACTCACAAGTATTCACAATAGGATCTGCGTGTTGTGACCTTTTCAGGTGTGATGAGGTCGGTCAGTTGACCGCCACGAAAAGGAAGGCGTTTTCAAGGTTTGACTGCGCACACCTGCCTGCAAGGTGCAGCCAGTTGGGGAGGTACCAAACTACGGGAGGTCCAGATACGGGAGGTTCGGATAAGAGAGGTCCAGATATAGGAGGTCCAGATAAGAGAGGTTCCGTTGTATTTCTAGTATTCTTCTGCTCTATTCTGCACATGATGACATTGCGGCATGCGGAGTAGCCATGCACTAGTGCATACAATGTCATGTACTTACTTGCGTGATTGAATACGTGCCAGCTTCTGCAGTACGTCCAGAAGACACACGTGCACGTCGTTGAAATCACACAGGATGGACTGCATGCGAGAATGCCGGCACTTCTTGCTCAGGTGGGCGACGCTGAGGAACGCCAGCAGGCCGGCGCGGCCATCACAGCCCTGCAGACACAGCAGTGAGTCCACACCAGCACCTGCAAACACCCCCCCCCCCCCCCAGCAGAGTACAGAATACAATACATAGATGACATCAGTAGAAGACAGGCAGAGGGAACAAACCAGGCATACAATTTCAAACGCTGCATTCCTCACTTCTACTCCTCATTTCTATAAGAGTAATAAGTATAGCGCTGGGCTGAAAACCGGGAATACGTTTACCCTGAGCACAGTGTACCTGACGGCAACAGCTCATGCTATGTAGCGCACAGGCGCTGCAAGGATGCACCCAGTGTATTGCATAAACGTACAACAGGGGTTAATTAATTGATATGCAGTCACAACACTGCTAGAAGTATCATGCACCTTCCTTCAGGGTGTATGTTTCACTGCTACCTTGCTTGCTATCCTTTCCTAGTTCACTAAAACAAGGAATGAAAGTTAAACCCCAGATACATAATCACAGTGTTGAAACGAGCGTATCTATAACAAACGAGCGATCAGTTCCACTAACGAGCAAGCTATCGAGCGAGCTAACGAGTTTCATTGATGTGGCAAATAATGATTTTTTAAATATTTTTTTCCTAAGTTCGATTTTTTTCAATTCAGCTGGTCCAAAATTTAATTATCACCGCTGGCGTTTGGGGATGCTGCTGCTTCACTTCGGACTGCTGTTTGGTGTCGATATGTCTTTTCAGCGCCGTCGTTGAGCAGCCTTTGTAAGAATAGACCGTTTTGCAAACACTGTAGCCCTGTTCTTCGCTGCATCGCGGGAGAAAACTTCCAAACGTAACTTTCACTCGCATGGAGAGTTGACAGAAGTAACATTAGTTTGCCCTGCAGCAGGTCAGCAGATGCGGAACAAGACATCAGTGGAGTCCACCAAAGCTGCAACGACAACTGAAACAACTCAGTGTCGTGCAGGCGGCATGCAGTCACTGTAACTGGGAGTGATTTTCACTTTGCGCGGGACTGGACTCTCGATCGACCAGGGAGTCGTAAAAAAAATTTCCGACTCCCCGCTCGACTTGTACTGCCATGTGTACGGATAACGGTGTATGGTGTTCGTTAGTGCAAACGAGCTGGCCGCACAAACGAGCCGAGTTTCTGGCAAGCGAGCTAACGAGTACCCGGTGAGATCGTTTCAACACTACATAATTATGCCACAAATGGAATAGGCAGAGAGGTACAGTATGCACATTTGACGCAATCCCTAACCAATCATCTGCCAGAGAACAGTGTGACTAGTGTCTGGAAAGATTTGCTGACAGTTGCATGTACAAGAAGCCTGTATGAAAGAAGAAAGAGCAATGCTGCTAGCAGGTACTGTAGTAAGTACAGCATGATTGTGCCCATCTGCCCATCGATGTTTCCCCGTATGATGCATTCACTACCACAGTGTGCACCCATCGATGTTTCCCCGTATGATGCATTCACTACCACAGTGTGCACCCATCGATGTTTCCCCGTATGATGCATTCACTACCACAGTGTGCATGCTGGAAGGCTTACCATCGGCACCCGGTGTTTTCTTGAAATGATCTAAGCTGGACTGCGCGGGCCCTTGCAGAGACACACACGTCCCCACCATATTGAATAGCTGAGAGTAGGCAGAGTCTGCAGTGTGCTTCTCACTCTCTGGATAAAATGAAGTAGGAGAGAAGAAGAACAGCACCACATCACCACAACTCCTTCGTATTTAGGAGTACAACAGAAGAGGTACACCATTACGTCAAGGCAGGGAAGGAAGGGGGAGGGCATGCAATGGTCTCAAATCTCTTCAACAAACAGCAACTAAAGTGGTGGCAACTGCGACCAGCCAGTTGCGACGGTTGCACTAGCTGCGCAGTGGGTGCGATTTGGGGGATTTCCCAGTTTTGCGGTCGTCGCATCGTGCATCGCATTGCAAAAACGCTTCTGTGAATCCCGCTTTAGGGCCTCACTGATCCTCTGCAGTCTCAATCCACTGTGACAGCACATTGCAGTTTTATATGCGAACTAATTCGGTGGTTGCCACAACTGCAAAAAGGAACATCTCATATCCTACTTCATGCACACTACACGCACACGCACACGCACACACACACACACACACACACACACACACACACACACACACACACACACACACACACACACACACACACTGTACTTGTACTGTACTTGTTGCTCACTGCCAAAACTGGTCACGTGAGTCCCCCCGGGAGAGGGGAGAGAGACTCAAAAGGAATCTTGGAAAGATGACTCAATTGGTTATTGAACCGCCCAACGGCCGACACCCCCTGAAATCCCCAAAACTCTGGGTGGACTTGAAAAATGATCCCACTTATGGGCTCACCACACCTCAGTAAGTGGGTGAGGACAAGGTGCAGAAAAAGGATTGACGGCATCAGGTATCCGTCCCGGGATCCAACTGCAGTTACCCCTGCCCCCAGTGAAGGTAATATTTGCTACTAGTGTGAGTGGCTAAATCAAAGTGGATCTGATGAAAGCTTCACTAGCACCATTGATTACACAAGAGTTAATCTAGCCAGAAGCAGTCCATGGTTAACAGGTATGTATACTTCAAATAGAAAGTATATGAACCCTGGAACCAACAAAGGTGGCAGGTACAACATTACACCTTCAAGCAGCCGAAACAGACCCAACACAATCAGGCATAAGTGTACCTACCAACCGAACTAGCTGGCACACACACACACACACACACACCGTTTGACCATTTGACCATTTGACGCCCATCGCCGGAGGCGATGATAGCAATGCTACAGCAGGAGCCAAAGCAGCTTGTGCTGGGATTGCACCATTCAACAGCTTGCAAGGCTGAAGAATTGACCGCCACTATTCAGCCTGGTCTACACCACACAGCTATGAAGTGGCTTTTTCTGGCCAGTGAATCCCTCCTTTTTGGTCTTTTTCATTTTTTCTTTTCTTTTTTTCCCGCACACACATCACACCACATACTCCGGCATGCACTGGCTGTTGGTAACCACCCAGGAGAATGAAAGAAAAGTCAGGAGGAGTCTGAGAAAGAGAAGAAAGACGTGTGTGACCATAATCGTTGGGAATCGAACCCACACCCTATCGATTGGAAATCGCTGCATATACCACTGCACCATATGGGACACACACACACACACACACACACACACACACACACACACACACACACACACACACCAACACACTCACTTCCTCCCTCCCTCCGGCCTAGTGTACAACCCCCCCCCCCCCATTTTTTTGGCGTATGATGATTATGAGTGCCCAGTATGCAGTTGTGTTTGCACAGTGTTTGTGGATGTCGGCATTCTTTGATGCTCCTTCAATTACAAACGATAGAGCGGCTGGAGAATGGTATGACTGATGAAAGCCGGTTTCAATCTGCTTTATGCTTCTTTACATGAGTCACCACATGGTGTAACTGGTGTAACTGGGGTACATCAGACATACCGGTAGTCTACAGTTTGGCACAACAGTACTTGTACAGCACTTACTGAGGCTAAGGTAGAGGAAGTCCAGCCGGACACGGACCAGCACCACATTGATGTGAGCATCGTTGTGCTGTTCACATCGCATACACAGGACACAAGGCAGCACAGAACACAGCATACACAGGACACCGCATACACACAGAAGTAAAAAGCTCACCAGGAATACCAAGAGCACGAGGCACAATGAGCATGAAGCAACCCCCCCCCCCAAAAAAAAAAAACGGGTGTTCTAAGCAACACCTTGATCATCACAACACACAACGCACATTTAAACACATTCCAAAGGCAGTCAAACAGGCGCTTGAACTACCTACATCCAACCAGAGACATTGCCTTGAGTTCATAAACTTATCACTATATGCTAATACTACGCTAACACAGGTGCCAGAATTGCACATCGTACAGTGTACCGTAGTGTCTTGTATTAAAGCCTTTCTCATATAGAAGCCTATTTTGAATACAAGCCTGAGTTTCAAGACACTGTCGGCACTTAAGCCTGGTTTTAGTGTTGACACACATAGAAATACCTGGTTTGAATAGAAGCCTAGCCCTGGCATCGGCTTCTACAGAAATAAGCCCGGCTATATTTAAGTATAATACACGGCATTAGGGGTAGGTACCGTGTTTTCCGGAGTATAAGCCGCCTTTTAAGTATACCTATGTTGACCTTCGCTTTCCCTAAAAAGGAGTATTTTATAAACAGTATTTATTGGCCTTAGTGGTATTTTAGAAACAGTATTTATTGGCCCAAAAGCCAATAAATACTGTTTATAAAATACCACTAAGGCCAATAAATACTGAACAAAAAGTGCTGTGCTGCATGGAAAAGTACAGTGGTATTTATTGAGTCAAGCAAGTTTATTTGAATTTGATACTGTTGATGGTGTGGTCACTAATGAGTGTGGGTATTTATCAAAGGTCAATATATACACCAGTAATTCACCCAAAACAAGTCTGTGCGGCATATTCTACGATGGTCAAATTAACAGTGATAAACAGGGTAGAGAAAATAAATAAAAAGGACAACACGTTACGAGTTATGTCCAACTGTCCACCAATGTCCACCAACGTGACCAGATAATATACAGTCAGCAAGTACACGTACAAATTAACAGGGTAGTTGTCTGTACTTTGTGACAAAAATCTGGGTGCGGCTCCAGAGCGGCTTTATATACATGCACTCGGGAAAGTATGGTACATGTACTACAGACTAGAGTACAGTACACAATGTACCTTGCACTCACTAACAATGTACCTTGCACTCACTAAAAGTTACAACACTCGACAGAATAGGATACTGTACTCACCAGATCTGCATGCTCTTTAGCATTATTCAGATTGCTCATGAACTTGGCCTTCAGAAAATCCGGTGATTTCTGGATAGTGACAGGACAGAGATCGGCAAAGAAAACAAATGTTACTAGTCAGAATGTAAGTCACACAATTCACACAATTCACACAATTCATCCACGCTAAACATGAATACCGGAGTGCACTGTTCATGGTGTTTTGGCAATAGGCTGCTGCTGCTGCTGCTGCTGTACTGGCGAAGGCTGTACTGGCTAAGGCTGTAACCTACAGGGGAACTTCAAGGTAAAACCAAACTTTAAGAGCTGCTCACCCTTCTTGCTGGTGCTTGTGTCGGATCACTCATTTCCCGTAGCGTCTCCAATATGAATGCTGCTCGACTTAGATGAACCAGGCAAGTAGCCATGTCCAACTGCGCCCTGCAAACAAATAATGTTACATACCATACACAGGCGCACAGGTGCATGCATACACACAGACACACAGACACACAGACACACACACACACACACACACAAAATGAAGCTTAGGCTCACAACACTACAGCCAAGTCGCCGTATTACTTGCGTGAGCAGTCACACTGCACCAATACAGCACGAACACAGTGATGCACATTATACAGCTTGGAGGTTGGATGCCGGGTTTAAAAAAAATGTACTCACAACAGATCAATTGGGGAGTAGCTTGGAGGGAAAGTAATCTGAGATCTACCTACAACAAGAGTTGGTTGGCAGCCTGCTAAGGTGTGCAAAGTACATGGCGACACTAGGCAAGACAAGTAATCGAGATGATGGGCACACTACATGTACACAACTGCATCACATAGCAAAGCACACAAATAAAAAATTAAAAAAAGACTGACAAGTGCGGCCGCAAACACTGCAGCACACACACTTACTTGCTGATCAAGTCCAGACTGGAGAGTTTGAAAGCTTGTTTGATCTTCTCATCAACAGAGTGAAGCAGGTTCATGACTGGCTCAAAGTCCACAGCCTGCGTACACACAGAAGATACAGTACAGAATGAACTCCCACCAAACGCTAAACGAGATCAGAAGCAGAGCAGAGCTCTAGCTCTACTCGCTATAATGAAAGAGCTGTACACAACCACCATCGACATTAGACATGTACGTTGTAAGACAGGAAGAAAGCTGGTACATGTACAGTGTACCGTTGGGGCGAGGAAAGAAATTTGGGCTGGCCACATTTTTGTTGTGAGCAGTTATTGTTTGCTGCATGGCATGATACATCTTTCTTACCACTGTTCCCAGCATCTTATGCGAGACCATGAAGCAAGCTTTGCAGAGCAGAATGAAAAGATTGCTGAACACAAGTCGACTCTGCAGTTGCTGCAAGGAAAGCCAAAAACAGAATGGACACAGACAAGTTGGCAGTGAGAGTGACAAATTCTACTAGAAACACAAGACCAGCATCAAGACCAGCACAGCTGTACGTATGGTGTCAAGTTTCCACATACAACTGTTATCTGCTATCTGTTTATAATTACAGACCCGGGCTATTAGAACGAGGACACAACAAACCGCAGTAACAACAATAACAACAACAACAAAAACAACAACAACAACAACAACAACAACAACAACAACAACAACAACAACAACAACAACAACAACAACAACAACAACAACAACAACAACAACAACAACAACAACAACAACAACAACAACAACATCTCTTATTGGCGATGGTGCCAACGTGAGAATAAAGAATTCAAACAACAACAACAACAACAACAACAACAACAACAACAACAACAACAACAACAACAACAACAACAACAACAACAACAACAACAACAACAACAACAGTTGTGACAGCTTGAACACCACAGGAGAACCATGGCACCATACCTTAGGAGCACTTGACTTGATGACATTGAACACACTCAGACCTTTCTCATGTTGGCATTGTTCCTAACACATACACACAACAGTATACAATAATGTCACAGATACCGGTAGAAGCAGTTGAATGAAAACATGCTAGTATGTACACACAGAATACTTCAAAGCAAACAGCCGGGTGTACAGAGGATTTCGAACAAGCAAGCAGCTGGGTGTACAGACGATTTCACACAAGCAGACAGTATCTCATCCAGCACACTAGAACGCCATCACGATATTCACCCACTCACCGGATTTCCTGGGTAAGAGTCGCACCTTGTTCTTTGTTAATGAAAGATGAGGCCAAATTCGCCATTGCGGTTTATACCCCAACCATTCATTTTCACCCAAACATTCGAGTCATACCCACAAAATCGTAATATGAAGCCATGCTCCCTGGCACAAATATTCTATGCTAACCGGGCAGGCATGAACAATCCACTTGTAAGGTGTTACCTTGATTTTAGAACCACTGCGTTTCTGCCGCTCGTTTTCAAGATGAAACATGTATTTCCCCTCATTCCTACCTCTCACTGCCTGGAGCAAGTTTTGATTTCCCTCACTGCTATATATGACAACAAGCATGTGTAGTCTAGCATTGGACAGTATGTACATGTACGGTGTACTGTGTACTGTGTAGTACTTACCACTGACATGAGATCTAGAACATGTTTGTACTGGGTTTGCTGATCAGCTAACGCAAGTGATTGATAGTGGCTGGGCAAGTAGAGGAAGAACGATGGATACTCCACCACACTTCTCAGGAAGACGCAGTGTGCCATGTTGCGGCGGCATGCTACTGCCTGGTCACTACAGCAGTGAAAGACACACATGATAAACACAGCCCATTAACACAGCACATTAACCCAGCACATTAACCCAGCACATAAACACAGACACACACAGACACAGACAGACACAGACACACAGACACACACACACATGCACACGCACCGCACTCGTTCAAAATTTTGGTAGCTCTACACGAGGATGGAGCATACCATTGCCGTTCATTCTTTCCTTCCTGCGTCAAGGAGATACAACACAACATTTTATATTGACTTCACGCAGTCACATACACAAATGCAAGAGAAATAACTTGAAAGCACATCACGTGTATACTGGTATGTGATATGAAAGCCATATGATACAAGTACACGGTAGAATTCTTTCTCCGTTCACAGTGCCCAGTACGACAATGTGCAGAGCTTCCTTATGCCGGGTTTCCACTACGCACGCTTACAGGCACGTACACACACACGCGTGTATGCACAATGTTGCACATACGAACGTAAACATGGGCGCACACTTACAATTTCTCCACCCGTTCGAGTGCATCAGCTACAGTTTGTAGCGAGGACATATCTGCTGAAGACGATGTCAGTCTTGCAACACTTAGGTTTTGTGTTACAGCATCATGGTCATTCTGAGCCTCGCCTACAAACAACAAGTTACAAGCCACATACGCCAAGTCACATACATCATGTCACATGCAACAGGCAGGCAAGTGAGAAGTAGGGACAAAGAGTGGGCTGATTTGTTGATGTTTTCCAAAACAATGGTTTGATCAACAATGGTTTCTCCAGCAGCGGATTGATCTACAATGGTTAGAGCAATGCTTGCATGTACAACAGGGAACAGCCATTGGCCTGTATGTCTCACAGGGACTGTTGAAATCAGCGGCATCGAAATGGTGATTCTTCGTTGCGAACTGAACGAGAAAGTGCGTCCCCTGCAAATATTTGCCCATGGCAGTGCATGGTGTGAGGGCAACAGTGGACAGGAAAGCACGATGGAAGTAAAAAAGAAACCCTCCTAGCATACTCTTCTTTCTGAAAGAAGTAAGATGTGGTCATAGGCCAAATTGTTGAGTCAATAAAAAAGGATTTTGGGTGAATAGCAGTGTCAGTTGAGACCAGGCTGATAGCATAAGGCTATACAACACTTGAGAAGAAAGTAACACATATATTGCCTGAACAAATGTCACCAACAAGACCAAAGCAGGGTTCAGCACTTACCGAGGGTTGCCTGTACAAGGAAGCCACTGATTTTACTCATTTCATTCATGCTGACATCATGGCACGCTTGAGCAGCAAAGCACACACACGTTCTTGCCTGCAGCAGCGTAGAAAGAAAGCAGATTCCATGGTAAACCGGTGATACCATACCAACCCAGGCCACTTCAGCATGCTGCGTAGCCACTCGGCTCCCTATACTCTTCAGTAGCGCATGGCAAGACAGTTATTCATACAGGATCTGCACAGATACAACCATGCATGGTCAGCAAGCAGTGCGTCTGTGCAGGAGATATGGCTGGTTTGCTAGAGCCCAGACCTATCCAGGGTAGAAACCAGGCCAGTGAGCCTTGCTATCACATGTGACAGCAAGAGTACACAACCCCCGAAAGTGTGCAACTACCTGCACAATCTCTATACAGTGCTGCGACGGGCCGACGGCAGAACTTCACATCACGTGACATGGTTCAAAAGGTTACTCTGGCGAACAGTGCAAAGTGACCACAAGAGAGTTGAACCCAAAGCAGGGTTGCGTACAACCCTGTGTCTATCATGCACAGGGTGCAAACAATGGGTACGGGTTCGTCAAGTGATGTGGAGTTCTGCCGTCGCAGACCCCACCGCTGAAGTTGCATACTCTTGGGGGTTACGTACTCTTGGTGACAGCTACAGTGGTGCAACATCAGAAAAGACAAGAGTGCATGACATGACTTACCAGACCACTGGGAATGTCCAGACCAACTTGCATCAGACTGCAACACACATCGTGTCTGCAAGAAGAAGAACAACAACACAGAACACATATCGTAACAGCTTACACCTACTACATACAGCACATGCACATACTGAAGTACATTTTACACTTCACAGTGTACACAATTATGAAGTATGGAGAGCTTGATTGCAAATGCGGTATACACCAAAAATTGCAACTTGAGGTTAGTGCGCGACAAGCAGCCTGTCGAACCACTAAAGATTTTCTTGTCATCAGTGAGTGTTGACCAGCTACACATACCAGCAGCTAGCTCATGCCAGTCGAGAAAGAAATAGGCCATTGCCCTGAACTGTGACGTGCTTTTGAAGTACATGCAGTGTAGGTCACAAAATACACAACCAGGTCACCACCGTCCAGACCACTTACATCTCCTTGCCGAGAATGTCAGCATCATTGGTAAGTACAACCGGGTGGAAGCAGGCTGTCACCAACAATACAAAAACAAATCCACAGGCAAGCAAGCAAGTAAACAAACAAACAAACAGCAACAGTACTCAACATAAACCAAACACACAAGGTAACGCCGAAAAGTCTCGGTAATGTTCGGCTTCAAGTTGACTTGATGTCCACACTTTAGCAGCAGCATTAACGGCAAGCAGCACAGTGAAGGCTCAGCAGCAGAAGGAGCAGCAGCAGTAGTAGGAGCACTCACATTGGTTGGGCAAGACCTGTTTCAGCCAGGCTGTCAATCTATCACCACATGCCTGAGCAGCATACTCTTCCTGTGGACCGAGACAGGCAGGAATAAATCAGTCAGTATACAGTGTACATGTGTGACTGGTGAAATGCCTACTAGTACACTTCTGAGCTGTGTGTAGTTCACCGTGTTTTGCTACGTTGAGCACTCGGGTAGGGTGTGCACGGGCCTGGCTTATTTTCTGGCTTTATGAGATTTTTTTAAATTGATACCAGGTTCGGCATCATGTGTGTGTGTGTGTGTGTGTGTGTGTGTGTGTGTGTGTGTGTGTGTGTGTGTGTGTGTGTGTGTGTGTGTGTGGAGACGAGACTGGCGCCTCATGTGCAGTCGTCCCCGGCCGGCTGTGCCAAAGCCTAGAGTGTTCATTTGAGGCTGTGGCAGGGACTTCCGTCGGCCCAACGATCTAACTCGCCACAGGAAATACTGCAACTCCTGATGCTATCATTGCACGGAGCAATGGGCATCCAAAGGTCCAAAGGTGTGTGCGTGCGCGCGCACACCGAGATATACACAAAGGATGAAAGACTACTGCCCACATAGTGAGCAACTTCCCCAGCCATACAAGTGTTTGGGGACTTAGAAACCGCCCAGCACCAGTAGTATCTATTCCAGTGACAAGATCTTCAAGTCAGGAGAAGGTTTTGAGGAAGATCTCTAAGTCAGAAGAAGTTTTGAGGAGAAGTTTTGAGAAGATCTTCATTAAAGTCAGAAGAAGTTTAGAGGAGAAGTTTTTGAGAAAATCTGGAAGGCAAGCACAGACATAATGCATAGTCTTTCGACAGCCTGCAAAAAGCAAACATAATTATTACATTTTGTTCCCATTGCTTTTACTTACAGCATGGCGTTCAAAAGACAATGGGGTTACATCCGGACCCTGCCCATACACAGAAGAAGCAAAGACACATGTTAACATACAAGAGAGTGAAATGGTTAATGACGGCATGGTCACTAAACACATGCACCTGACTACATACTTCTACCGCAGGGGGTGTCCCTGCCCCAACAACCATGGAAACTTACTGCCCAAGATGGGGGTTTTCCCTGTCTCAGTGTTCTGCACTTGTGATTCTGCATGCTCACATGGATTGGCTGAGGAACTGTCACATTTGCAACAATCTTAGAAACTACCTCCAGCAGTCCTTTCAAAGCGGGCGTAACCCATGCTAGGTAAACCACTCCCAACTCTGCAATACTGTCCAGACTCACTTGTCGTGATCTGACACCTTTCAACTCACCTTATTTCTCAATGCATCAAATGCTTGGACTTTCAAGGCCATGACAGCAATGGCGTTGGCTGAAAAGCTGGTGATTTTGGCAGCTTCTGGGCATTTGAATGAACACAGGTGCTGTAAAAGTCGCTCTCCAACCTCTGTAAAATCAACAAATCATCGCACACAACAAAACAGCATGCAATCATCGTGTGTGCTGATTATGAACCACACAGTGGCAATATGCTTACATTGCTTAGCCCAATACACGTACATGTTTACTGGGTTGACTACGCAAGAGTATGGACACATCTACGTGTGAACGTACTACAAAGTGTTTGTTTTACACAACATAGGAATGGTCATCTGCTGCCTTGGCGCCAATCTTGTTCAGGCAAAGACTCAAAGAAAAGACCGTTCAGACCGATGGCTGAGCGTGATGAGACAGTGAAGCGGGGTACTTACGAAGGCATGCTGAGACAGAGGAGCAGTACAGATAGCACAGTAGTATACAGAACTTACGAAAGCAAGCTGCGGCAATGTTCAGGTAGCGCAGGGCACGGCCAGCATGTTCAGTTTTCAGACTATCCGACGCCAGTCCGTGCATGGCTAGACCGGCCTGGTTGCACAGCAGCAGTGTGGCATGAAGAAACCAGGGCTGCGAGCAGCTGCACAGGTCTTCGTGGACCGCGCCAACACTGTCCAGACGTAGGTCAATCTGCACGGCATCGCTGCTGGCTGGCTGCTCTGCCTTGGCATTGTGAAACGAGTGTGCACGACTGCGCAGGCTGTCTTCACTACCTCTACGACTTGTGTCAGCGCCAGAAACAAGAGGGCCCGGGCCGGAGATGTCGACGGCAGTACACGAGGCATCATGCATTGGTTTTGCTTCACCCGTATCAACACACCCCTCACATTGTACACCAGCAGTACTGGTTGTAGCCGACTTGGCTATGTCAACAACCTCGTGGCTTGTTTGGCTTTCAGAAGCTAGCAGTGCGTCGTCTGCATTAGTACTTGCATGCTGACTGCCTACATGTGGCTGCTGGCCATCCTGCAGTGACACACCAGTGGATGACTTAACCTCAGGTACAGAGTCCTTCTTCGAAGCTGCTCGCTTTTTCTTGCCTTTCCGCTTGGATGTAGAGGCGGTGGGCTGTGGTGTACTAGGATCGGCCTGGCCAGTATGCTGGTGAAGCAGTTCAACAAGCCCGTACTGTTTGCCGACAGCTGGGTTGCTAGCAGTTGCAGTAGTGATGTTAGCCATTCCCTTGACAGTCACGCCAGCATTCTGATCATTGCTACGGAGGCCAGCCGCAGCAGTGGCGTTGCCAGGTGCTGAGGAACCAGTAGACCTCCTGTAAAAGAAATCACAAGAAAAAAAGAACATTCAAAGTACAGGTGAAGTCCTGATGCACGTAAATCGAATACGGCTGAAGACGAACACACCGCTTGATTTAGAACTTTCTTCCAGGGTCTACTACAGTCAACAAGACTCCCACATATCATTTTCTAATGATTCGAACCACAAACTGGGCATGTGTGTCTAATTAGAATTTAGAAGCCTCAACAAATCCGCTCACATAGAAAATGAGTGGGATTCCTGCTGATAATTCGAAGTTTGAAAGGCGTAATTCGCTTACTGTACACACACACACACACGCCCGCGTACCACCCACCCACCCACACACGATGATGACTAAACATGTGCTTACGTTGCTCCAGAGATAGTTTCAACGCTGCTCAACACGATAGCAACACTACTCTGCCACTCACTTAGCATGAGGAGACCCTGTCAGCAGACAACACATACAGTCATATAGTACATACAGTCATAGTACATACCGGTATATTTTTAAAGTAAGTGTGCATGTACGTAAAGTTCGAACGTCCCCGTTACAACCAGCTGTACAGTTGAGTTGAGAAACACAACCAGCTTACAGAGTTTCGGGTGGCCTGGCACAAGCGAAACACACATACAGTCAACTTTGCTTATAACGACACTCGGCGGGGCATCAAAAAGGTGTCCTTATTTGCGAGGTGTCGTTATACCCGAAGTCTCATTATATGTATTACAGTGGGATGGGATTTTGCTCTGGGCATGGGAATTCTGTCGCTATTCGCGAATTGTCGTTATATCCGCAGTCGTTATTAGCGAAGTTGACTGTACATACACGTACACATCATACATTACATACATGTGTTATCTGTGCCAATATCAGACATACTTTTTATTTAATAGACTCGGATAGAGAGCCAAGGATTACTTTATAGGAAAGAAAAGGACCAAGGAACTACAAGTTACGCTCCAAGATGTGCTAGAGCTGACTGACAGGTTATCGTAGTACGTCAGTACCGTTGGTCAGTGTCGTGCAATGTTATCGCATGAGCTGATTGTCCAGTAACTGGTGGTATTAGTGGACATTAGAGCGTAACTTGCAGTCCCTTGGTCCTTTCCTTTCCTATACATGTAGTTTCAATTGCTGGCACCTAGCATATTGCTGCTGTAATTCTAAAAAGGAGTCATGGCAGCAACCATCAAGAGTTGAGAATTCTTGGGAGTTATGTACGCTTGGCTACTACCTAAGTCAAGTTCAAAACCAATCTGGTCCGTATTTTTGGTTACTAGAGCGCCATGTCGCAATATATCCAAAACTACACACTGCCTACACATACATACAGCAACACAAGCAAACATACACGCACACTAGTGGTGAAACGAATGTCAAAACCTAGTAACCGAATATTCTTTGGCTTATCGAACGAACGTACGAATGTTCTTTAATTTCTTTTGGTAACAGAGATGCCATCACATGCCCTCCTCCCAGTCATTTGATGGATATTGTCATTATTATTAGGTATGACAAACGGTAGTGCCACACAAAATGCACTGCCACATAAGGCTACTTCGAAGTTCATACATGTTATGTGCAACATTGGCAGTCCAGGATGCACATGCATGAGAAAACATGGAGTACAAAGTCACAGGCAGGCTGTATGCACTGCACTGTATATGTGTTCGGCGTGCTTGTATATACATGCACTGCATTCGAAGTGACGTGACGAATACTCGAATGTGACTTAAAGAATATTCGAATGTGACAAACCGAACGAATGTTCGAATATTCGTTTCACCACTAACACACACACACACACACACACACACACACACACACACACACACACACACACACACACACACACACACACACACACACACACACACACACACACACACACATGCACAAATGCACAGACCATATACCAAAGTACATGTATATCGTACCTCTTCAATAAGCTCAATCGTCTGTTGAATTCTTTCATTGGTATTTGGTGGTGGCGGAGATGGATGCTTGATCAGAAACATGTACACATACATACATACACACGCACATCCGCGTTAGTTAGTTGATGGCACTTCAACGGTTTTGATAAAAGAGGAATATAGAGAGACAATTGTCATGTTCCGCATCATAGCCGAACATGATGGGATTTCCAGAGCATGTGTCCCTTCGTTTAAAAACACCATTCATCCCCTGCATAAAATTGTGGAACGTTATGTCTGTCTTGAGGGAGGGGAGAAGGGGGAATGGGAAGAGAAAGAACATAGCGGCATTTACGGACGGTCCCTTATTGTCTTTGCCAGTAGGAGAATACAATCAAACTCGCCAATAACAAAATCTGGCATAGCGGGCAACTCTCGAATAACGGCACATTTTTGATGGCCAGAGCAAATGCCCACTTGACTACATACAGTCCTGTAATTTTCGTTCCTGTGTGCCAGTCACGCGTCTGCTACTACCATGTAACACTATGTTTCTGAGGACCGTGAGTGTGGTCAATGGTGTTGATAGCAATGCACACCAAACACCAGACAAATGGGTGTGTGCAGTCACGCCAATCATGAGCAACATGCACCATCCGTGGCATTCCTCGATGAACACAATGTTCTACCACCGACCCAATTTGCCTTCAGGAAGGATCACTCCACTGAAGATGCACTTGTGCTACTAACGGATGGTGTTCTCACTGCAAAAGACTCTACATTGCCTTGCTGCATCCCTACTTGACATGTCAAAGGCGTTTGACAAAGTCAGTCACCCTAAGCTGCTGCAGGACTTGTTCGACATTGGCGTTTCTGGAACGGCATTAAGCTGGTTTGGCAACTATCTCAGCCATCGAACCCAGCAAGTGCGCATTGGAACCCAGGACAGACCCTGTAACGCATGCACATGCGGTGTTCCACAGGGATCCGTTTTAGGACCAATCTTGTTCAGTATATACACGCGCGGCATGCCAGAGGTTGCTGGTGACGTGCCCACAGTACACTTTGCGGATGATATTGGCTTGTACTTCAGCCACCGGCTGCCTACTGAATGCTCCGCGGCGCCTACCCGGACAGTATCTGCAGTGGCTGACTGGCTAGAGGATCGCAACCTCATCCTGAACTCCACAAAGAGCCAAGTCCTGAGCATACACAGTGAAGCCATTCCTGTACATTGCAATGGGACTAGTTTGCCAGCAGCAAGCACTGCGAAGTACCTCGGAGTTCTGCTGGACAGCTCCCTCAACTGGCAGCAACACGTGGACAGCATCGCCAAGAAAGTATCTCAGAAGATCGGGGCGCTCTGGCGATCTAGGCGAGCATTAAGTCTGAAGGCCCGTACACAGCTCATGAAGTCCATCACCATGCCTGATCTGCTGTACGGGTCGACACCGTTTTTTGCCTGCCTGTGACGGGAGCAAGTCTCTCGCTTGTAAGTTCTACAGAACCGAGCTGCCAGGGCAGTGTTTGACCAGCCACCCTGCTCTCATGCTCAACCCCTCCTGACCAGCTTGCAGCTCTACAGCATTCAGGAGCTGCACAAGCAGAAGGTTCTGAGGTTTGTGTGGCGTTGCCAGCACAAACGCGCCAGCCCAGCCCTCCAGGACAAGTTTCAAAGTGCTCCTGGAAACACCACCCGCCTCCAGCAAGGACAGGGTTTGCGCCTCCCACTAGCCCGGTCAGCAGCAGGGACATCCCGTCCATCGCACTGTGGTGCCGTCCTCTGGAACACCCTCCCCAGCAAAGTTTGCCTACTCAACCGTCCCAGTGAATTCACCGTAGCCGCACTGCCCTTCACGCTGGCAGGCTAGATCTGCAAACTTCGTGAATTCTTCCGCCTTCTATGTTCGCAATCCCATACTCCTTGGAGTAGTCTGCACGGCGCTGCTGCTGCTGCTGCTGTTGTTGTTGTTGCTGCTGCTGCTGCTGCTACAGCAGCTACTGCCGTGGCTGTAGTTACAGTCCCTCTCGTTGTCAGGAAATATTTGCTTATGCTACTTGCCAGGTGTGTCTTTACCACCATATGCTACTCTTCATCCAGTTAAATTCTTATTATGACTTTGTATGTTATAATTTTCTTGAGCTCCGGTTTCCCCCTTCATTATAACTCAAGCGAAGTTTAGCATGTATTGGCTTGTGATTTCCTTTCTTCTGTTTGCTTTAGCATTTTATCACTCCACAGGTACCCTCGGTCTCAGGTACGCCCATATTTGTGCAATAATTGTTAATTTTGCTCCTGAATTGTCCTCCCTGTTGCTTCCACCCTTTTTCTTAATTAACCTCATTATGGCATTCACTTCCATGTAATTGGGCTTGTAGCCCGTGTGTACTTGCGAATTCATATAAAAATATACATACATATACATACATACTGTAAGACATGTATTATAACGAGGAAGCAAATCTAACGTTTTAACGGATGACATTTCTTCGTTATAATAAGATCCGTTGAAGCCGTACTGCTTCATATATGCTGTGTGTGGATATGGCAGAATACTGCAAGATCGTTAACATATCTTCTCGTTAACCTATGAATTTTGGACAATCGTTAAATTTGCGGCTCGTTATAATAACATGTCTTACAGTACATCCCAATCACCAATCCAATCCGCATCAACATACTACCATGGACATATGCAGCAGTAAGTATACTAGTAGTGCAGCAATGTGATGAAGCTTGCATACCTTGTCTTTCTCCTTCCGCTTTGAAAAGCTGGACTTGAGCAGTACATCAATTGACTGGAGAGTGGAAACACACGACAGATAACGCACTTGATGTGCAAGCCCCAATAAAACATGTACAGTATTACACATTCAAAAAGGCAGCATGGAGACAACAATTTAATGACAGCCATAATTTAGTAAAAGTTCCGCGGTCATCAACATACAACTTTTAAAATACACATTCAAAGATTTGGAAGTCTGGAGCAATTTCATCTTTTTTTAGGTTGTGTATTCCAAAAAATAAGAAAAAGCAACCGCTAGAATACCTACGATTACATCATTACACAACAGATAACAGTACAATCATGTAGCTACATACCTGAACAGTAGTAGTAACAGACGAACAGGACTGCGAACGCGCTGAAGGGACAGAACAATGGACTTCTCTACCGTCACTCATGGTCTCTCCGTCACCAGGCTTCTTCGGGCCATCCTGCCGCCAACCATCTGCATCTGATTCATTTGTAGATCTTTCCACAGTAGGAGGAGTCGATGGTGGTGAAAGCCCTGGACTCTCGGAGTCGGCAGGGTCTTTGCCATCTGCCTCGTCAAAGTTGGGCTCTTCAATGAGCAAAACTGGAGATCCATCGGCAATGGTTGTGTTGCGACGGTCGACGCAGAGAGTCGAGAGCAGATACAGTGCGGATACCTGTACTTCCGGACACGTCGTGTCACCCTGCAGCAGGTGAATGGTGTTCTTCAACAGCTCAAAGATGTCACGCGTTCGCCTGTATAAAACGGGGCACATACCAACCGCATCAGCCAGTTCTTAACAACCACATCACATCGTATTACGAATTGTAAACATCTGTGATGGCACCCTAAATCATACCAGATCACATCCACACAATGATTGGAAAACCTACCATCACCAGCAATGAACAGAGGTCTGGTGGACTGATCTAAATATCCAATGCAGAATGGGGGTCAGTGGGCTCCTAAGAAAAGCCCAACAAACATGCCTTGACGAACTGGCGAAGGAGCTGATATGTGTGAAAAGCAAGCTCGAAGCTGTGAAGGAAGCTGGCAAGGAATCTGCCATTACGACAGGCACCCATGGTTGCAAATACGGTAATAAATACTCACTCGACATTATCTAACACGCAATCACCGAATAGATATACCGACAAGCACACTATTTCCAGCAGTAATGCTCACCAGAACACATTGCTACGCTGCTTTAAAAGACCTTTCGGGCATTCAGAAATATCAACACCAAAACAAAACAAAAAACGCCCACTATCGGCTGCATGACCAGAAGTTGCACTCAACATCATGTGTAGTGCAAATTATTATTGTAGTTGAAATTATCAAGAAATCAGTACAATCGTTTTCCCCCTAACACCAACCCAGAGTCCGTATAACTATTCATACTAAAGCCTTCTCTGGACCGCACCCCCTTTCCCCGACCACTCAAAGTCAACCTTAGACTTCTTCTTCGTAGCACATGACCATCAGGTTTTGTCACTTTTCCTGAATTTCATTCAAATACTCAATGTGCCATATGTGCAAAGGTCTCTACCGACTGAAGCCACTGACTTACGATGTAGTCATCTTGCCATGCTCCGAGAACATCCAATACTTTGCCGTCCTGGGGAGAACAGACCATAAACAATCACAGCACACCATTTGATCAAATTCACAGATTCACCCCGATAATGGCCACCATAACCGAAAATCAGGCGAGTCATGCCCGGCGGAACCAGTGCGGTCAGTCAGGCCATGGCCATGCCCGGCGGAACCAGTCAGGTCAGTCAAGCCATGGCCGGACCAACGTTTTGACCACCAACACGTGTTTGCTGCTGCGGAGGTCACACACACATACCCGCCATACACATACCCGCCATACACATACCCGCCATACACATACCCGCCACACACATACCCGCCATACACATACCCGCCATACACATACCCGCCACACACATACCCGCCACACACATACCCGCCACACACATACCGCCATACACATACCCGCCACACACATACCCGCCATACACATACCCGCCATACACATACCCGCCATACACATACCCGCCATACACATACCCGCCACACACATACCCGCCATACCCATACCCGCCACACGCATACCCGCCATACACATACCCGCCATACACATACCCGCCACACACATACCCGCCATACACATACCCGCCATACACATACCCGCCATACACATACCTGCCACACACATACCCGCCATACACATACCCGCCACACACATACCCGCCATACACATACCCGCCATACACATACCCGCCATACACATACCCGTCATCAAATCTAATCGAATTTTGAGAATCGCAACAATATCATGCACGATGTACGAAAGGTTATGACAGGACCAATCAAAAACTGCCTTTGTCACAGTGCTGTGAGGACAGGACAGCATCTGTCCCCCCCCCCCCCCCCCCCCCACCACCACCACACACACACACACACTTCCCAGCTCAATGGATTTTGCCCCTGCCTCTGCTGAAAACACAGTGAGACCCATTTTCACAACTGGGAGTATGATGAGCTACAGTAGTAGCTTACTTTCCGAGTATCAAGAGCAAGATTTTCCAGAAGGAAACAGCACCCAGCCAGAAATCAAAACAACCGAAATGGCCTGAAAAGCAGCAAGCACCTGTGATCCTGGCAATTCACATCCAAAGTCCAAACGCGGGATTCTGATTGCGTACAATAATACATGATCAAATTTTCGCGCAACGAGGGAATCTCCATGCAAAATCACGTTAAGACTTTAGCTGTAGTGTTGATCCCCTATAGTGGTTCTACTGTAGGTCAGTGAGCGGTGGCCATAGGTCTAGTGTAACCACAAGGGAATAACAAGCAAGATACGAGCATTCCTATTGCACTATAAGGCAAAGTTATATTATAACTTTGCCCCCCCCCCCCCCTTCCTTCTCCACATCCAACCCACTGGTAAGCACAATCTGTTGTCATGGAAACACGCACCTATAGAGGAGCATAGCTACAGGGATTGTGTAGGGATTGTCCGCTGTGCTTCGGCCAGGTTTCTGCAACAGACAGATAGACAGACACAGACACATACAGATAGACAGACACACACAGACACATGGTGTGCACCAGCCCTTCCTTTTCAAACTGTACATGGACATGTACGCTGTTGCACCATTACTGTCACACTGGCAGTATTATCAAGAAGTATACACAAGAAGTAACTCCTCACCCTGAAACAGATCGCCGTGAGATCGTAGACACGCACGAAGTCATCGTCTCGGTCTGCGCACATAGTTCCACACATCAAGACAACAAAATTAATAGAATTCACATGGATGTGAGTTAGTTGCCGCATTCCACTGCAGTCTTGAGGAGTTACAGGAAGTGCATGCCAAGCACCAACATACATATCCAGTTGAAGATAATTATCACAATGGGATAACACACCAATAGTCCTCGCCAAACGACAATGTAATCCATGAACATATGGCCACTCATTCTTCGGTTCTTGTTCCGGCCAATACTCCAGTGTATTATCAAGTATAACGTACTCATAGTGCTCGCAGACAACCAAAAAACTTGATGCAGCTTTGCAGGCTTCTGCGACCACTCACCTTTGCAGAGCCAGTAGGTGTGCCCCTCCTGGGCCGTGGTGCGGTACAGGAAATTGTAGATATTGTTAGCAACATCAGAAATTAGCTACAGCAACACACACAGCAGATATGCAGACGGGATTCTTACCAGACATGATGAGATTGCTGCACACTGCTCAAAGTCCTGACATCATCGATAAAACCAGAACAATTACACACGCCTACTGAACAAGCAGCATACACTGTATACATTACACCATGCACATAGAAAAGCAAGACATACAGTAGCCAGTGTGTGGAGTGTACAACACGGTCCTAATGGTCATTCCCTTCTCCAAAGTGAGTGCAAAGGTCCGGTTTCTTAGCTTACTTCAGGGTTGAAAGAGCTTGCAGCAAGATTGGGAAGATCCATTGTTTTGTGCCAGTCGTAGCCCTGGAGAGCAGACAGTGAAAGAATACAAATCAACATAGCCAAGAGCTTCACTACAGCGACAAAACAACAATGATAAAGGGGAGTAACACATAGTTACAATCAGTCACATGATTGATACATTGAAGCAAAGACGCTTCAGTTGTTCCTGCTTCTGTGCAAAGTCCTAGACGCATGCAATACCTTAACCACTCCATTGAGGTGAAAACACATGACCAGGTCAGGAACTCCACACATGAGATTATCCAGCCAATAGTCTATGCCCGTCAACACATCGATCCTCTGCGCCACGTCACTGCACGCCAGGGGCAGTCACACAAACAAGCAACAAAAGACAATAGACAATGGTCAATACTAAAGATTACAAACAATACAGGGGCAGTCACACAAACAAGCAACAAAAGACAATAGACAATGGTCAATACTAAAGATTACAAACAATACATACACTGTTAAACACCAGCTTCAATGTAGAAAGAATATGGAAGCCACTCATATTACACAACCAGCACATGAAATGCTACTCCACTTGATTATCCAAATCTACTGAAGTACAGTAAAACCTGTGTTCGCCGGACACCGTACGAAGCGTAACCCTGTATTGACTGGACACATTTTCATGCACCAAAGTGCTGTGGATCAATTATATATCCCTGGTCAAGCGGAATCTTGCCATATCAGGACAGCTTCCGCTGCACCAAAGCCGTCCGGTTAGGGCAGGTTTTACCGTAGTTTCAATCTGCATAGTGCAGGCTGGCTACGAAGTTGCACAGTCCAGATACAGTAAATATGCTCTCATGTTTCCTTCAAAGACTGGCTTGTGTCATTGGCATGGCCGTGGGGCAGCAAGACCTCAAGAACGAGTTGCCTACTTAGTCTGGAATAACAACAGTAAGAAGTACTATACTAACACTAAACAACAACAATGGCATTGTCGACTACACTACACAGCAACACTGGCATTGTCGACTACACTACACAGCAACAATGGCATTGTTGACTACACTAAACAGCAACAATGGCATTGTCGACTACCCTACACTCACACTACACTCACACTAGCTTCAAGCTGACGGCGGGATACTTGCCGCATCCAAATATGGGCATGTTCGTGCCGAGCAGCATCCGCAGATCCTTGAACACCCACTCGACATGGCGACTGAATGGCCACTGCCACTGTGTGGATAGAAGACCACAGAAGAGAAATGGCATCGGCTACATAATTATGATAGCATGCTTGACAGTGTGTACAATAATGTGGACATAGCTTATTCAGTACCGTGGAGCTGATTCAACAGCAGAGCATACGTCCAAGTTGGCAACCTGGGGAATGCCCATGGCCTCTGAGAACTCCCTCCCTCTACTATCTAAAAACATTGGTACAATCCATCCTGCTGCTACCATACATGCAGCACAGTCAAATCTCACTGTAACGTCTTTCAGTAGGTGCGATAAACACTGGCTGTGCACCGTACTTGATTTCAAGTCAAAGCTTTCATTTTCAAAGAAGTAAAACAGGATTTGATCACAGCACTCCTAACAGAGTACATGCACTCACACCCATGTTGTATATGGTAGAAGATGATGTCACTCCGGAGTCTGGATGGACCATGCCGTACGACCCGAACGAACCGACCGCGACGGGACGAGGTTTGAGAGGAACGGAGCATTGTACCGGTGGCTGTACTGTGTCTTCTTCTTCGTTTCCTCCTCCTGCTGCTGCTCCAGCTGGTGCTTGCGCTGTTGCTGATGCTGGCGCCGTCCAGCCTGCTTTGCCGTCATGTACTACAACACTGCTATCACTGTCTGTACTGGGCAATGCCGGTGGTGCCGCCGCCGCAGGGTGACTGGCATTGGCCCAGGCCTCGGGCATCGTCGGTCTCGCGAGACTTGCCGCAACTTGATTGCGAACGTGACGGCCAGCCAGAGATGACGTCTCTGCCTGCGATTGCACGGAAATGCTGCCAGCGGCGCTGTGAATGTCATGTGAAGGCTGCAGCCAGCCGGTGCCTTTCACACCAGATGATGCACCAGCCATGAAAGAACTGTCAGCAGAACTGCTGCCACCACCTGCTGCTGCTGCTGCTGCTGTGGATGATGATGGCAATGATGAGGACAATGATGGCCTGCGGTCATATTCACCAGACATAAGTTCCCTGTGTTGGGCTTTCCACTTTGCTATGTCACTGGCAGAGTGAAGCATTGCTATGTCACTGGCAGAGTGAAGCATTGCTTGATGACTTTTACGGACTGGCACTGCTGCTGAGGATGCTGCGGCTGATGCTGAGGCTGATGCTGAGGCTGATGCTGCGGCTGATGCTGCGGCTGATGCTGAGGCTGATGCTGAGGCTGATGGCATGACATTGGTAGCAGGAGAGGAAGAATCAGCAGTTGGCAGCCGAGGTGATGCGCTGGGCAGAATAGTCTGGAATTCCTGGGGATAGGACAGCCCGTAATTGTCTGCATGCTCTGGCAACACTTCTTCATCCTCAGCATCTCCAGGTGCAGCCAAGCTGAGAATGTATGAGAAAACAGAACACAAGAACACAAGTAAAGTTGTGGCGGTGGTGGTGGTGGTGTGTGTGTGTGTGGGGGGGGGGGGGGGGGCAGGGAGTGACAGTACTACCTAATCAGGTTAGTAGTAGTAGGCAGGGCTCCCACTCAACCCTGTGTGTAATGCAGTGTTCTAGCTTGTAACCTAACCCAGGTCTTTCACCATGAATCCTGTATTTTTCACAATATGCATGTACTGCTGCATTCCCACCTGTGTGCCATAAACTTGGAGAATAGTTTTCTGCTGCGTGCTTTCTCGCTGTCTTTCTTCACAGGCCGAAGAACACGCTGGAGATATAAATAGAAGCAAACACCACATATGGTCTGTCGATTGAAAGGACACGTAAAACAGGTCAAATAAGATTCCAGATGAATACAAAACACCAGACGAGTGTTGTCTGATGATTTGCCCTATTGCCATGGAACTCACAGTAACAACACAGCAAAACGTCCCGCCATTGTGACCTTGTGTAAGACCGGAATATAGATAACGGTTCTCCGGTCCCTATCACATGGCCCTACCACTGTCCTATGTGTGGTTGCGTACAGTCCATAATGGATCACATGGTGATACAGGCTTAGGAGGGGTTTTTTAAGGATGCGCAGACTCCCCTGCACGTAATTCATTGACTAAGTCGATCCCCGACACTCCATTGAACAGTCTCAGTACTACATTCAATAGAGAAAGAAAAATCAACCTTCCTTTCCTAGATTTCCCTTTCTCTATTTCGAATGCAGTATCC
Source organism: Sycon ciliatum (assembly GCF_964019385.1). Taxonomy (NCBI): domain Eukaryota; kingdom Metazoa; phylum Porifera; class Calcarea; order Leucosolenida; family Sycettidae; genus Sycon; species Sycon ciliatum. The sequence continues at coordinate 80,629,213 of NC_088643.1, read as the reverse complement.
AGACTGTTCAATGGATAGGAGTGTTGGGGATCGATTTAGATATTGCAAGTGTTAGGAAATTAGGACATCTACCTACTGTTCTTTTCTCTCCGAAACTCAACATGTGCACACCAGATACGAAAGAGAGCAAAGTGATGCTAAGCACAGATAATGTGCAGGTGCAGTTCAAAAACACACGCACTTTAGAGTGAAGTATGCAACAGAAGGACAACCTGTACAGACGGCGGGTCTGACCTGGGAGACGTGAGTCCTGTCCGACTTGACAGCTTCCTGCATGACACCAAGAAGACCACCATGGTGGCTCTTACCACCCACAGGCGCAGCCGCTGCAGCACTCGGGTGGCTCGAAGAGGATGAAAAGTCTGCCTCGCTGGATGAAGATTGCTGACGGTGAGATGACGGCTTCGATTGAGATGCATGATCAAAAGCTGCACCTGCCTGAAATCACAGAACACAAGTACAAGCAGAGCAAGATGACTACAAACTAATCAGCGAACAAAGGACGTTACAAGTAAATAACGCTGCAGCGCCCCAGAGTATCCCCCCTCCCCCCACCTCCCAGATATCATATCAGAGTGCACTTGTGAGAGGCAGGCCGCTCTGGCGAGATTTTACGATAGTCCACCGCGTAGATATTGCCAATCTAGAATAACTAAAACAACCCTGTACGTGTACACATACTTCCAATTTCAACACGACCTAGAAAGTGTTCCTTCCCTCCTACGGTGTTAAAACGTACCGGTGGTCTTTGTGCCCTGTAGAGATTACTCAGATCAAGAGAATCTACCAGCAGTGTTCGATCGACGCGATGAACAGCCAAGCTTAGAGGTGTATCACTACATCACAAAACAACATCATAACACACACACACACGCGCACACACACACACACACAAGAATGAATAAATGCCAACAGAGTTTGTAATCAGACTAAGCAATAGAACACGTTTCGGGCTCCTTTTACAAGTACAAGCAACATTCCAAAATTTCCACAAGTTCTATCACTGCCCCTTCTCTTCAGGTGGATACAGGCAGAAAAAGAAATACCGGTAAAGCAGTACACTAACTTTTAAACAACATATACATGTAGGTGATATAAGTAGCAGTAGGGAGGCAATGGGGAACACACACAGAACCCATTTCAATCCCTCAAACTAACTTACGAGAAAGGAAGAATGTGTTGATTCTCATGCACCTACATTGCACAGTTATGCTAGTTGAAAACCGCCCCAGCGTGCATATTTGGCCCCTAGACTTCAGCGGCCATTGACACGATAGGGTTCATGGAAGTGGTGTGAATGCTGGTGGACATACGCCTGTACAAACATGGTGGTGTAATTAGAACGGGTGAAGAGTGTTGGCTTTGCACTTTGGGTCGGATTTCACCAAGTGCATCTGTAGAAACATACAATGTAGGAAATCCTACAGACATGCTCTGGTGGTAGACCTGTGAAGAGATGTGATCAGCGTGATATGTAATTCGTAATAAGACTGTCGAATCTTCATATCAAATTTCTCAAGTTTCGAAATCAGACATACTGTGCAATCACTTACGAGTAAGGAGCTTCCAGCAAACTCTTCACAGCCTGGAGAACAACACAACAAAAATACTATAGTGAATCAGCAAATTCCAAATTCTCATCGGGCTAGAATTCCTAAATCGTAATTTTTTTAAGTGAACATATTGGAATTACAGGTTATACAGTAAAATGAGAATTTCCTTCAAAACTCTCAGATGACCAGATTTTAAAAAGGGCCGGCTGCACCAACCTCGGCTGAGCCAATGATGTCGACTTTTCCAACAGCATCTGGATGAGCCTCAGCTATGAGAGAGCTGGCTGGTGGCAAGTCCGACCAAGTGAACCTGCCGGCAGAATTGAGTATGTCCGATGCCTCGTCCGGATGTGGCTTCAACGTACTACTGGGCACGGTTGCCAACAGCTTGCCGAAGGACGGTGGAATCTTGTCGGCAAGCGTTGTGGGCTCAAGGACACATGGCTCCGGCTGCACAATACAACATGTCAAACGGCAAACAGAAACAGAAGGGAAGAAGTAAGTTTCAAAACCATGAACATGCGCTCATTGCCAACTGAAAAGAAACATCGGCGGCAAGCATACACTACAAGTCTACAAACGACTTTCCTGGAAAGAGTGTGGCCGCATCCCCAACTGCACTACGCACATGAACCAAACACAAGCCCGCTTTTCAGCGCCAAACAGCGGATAGCGAGTAAAAAGAATGTGAAGGGCATGCTGAAGGGTATTGGAGTATCCAAAGATGAAGTAATAACTGTGCCCAAGGGAGACATGAAACTCAGCTTGAACTAGTGTGGATTGCAAAATCAGAGTGAAACACAAAATTGTATACACATACTATGAGCCTCACCCCAAAAGACGGATGATGCGGTACGTGGCTCGGCTCTGCAACGCCTGCAAACTGTACATCGGCCACGTCACTAGGCACACGCGGCACCAGAGCACTGGAATGGGGTTGCACGTTGGCTTGCATGGCCCTAGACAATTGCTGACTACTAGATGAGACCGGACCAAGACCTGGAGGAGCACTAGATGAGACAGGACCAAGACCTGGAGGAGCACTAGATGAGACAGGACCAAGACCTGGAGGAGCATTAGATGAGATAGGGCCAAGACCTGGAGGTGGACGAATAACCGATGACTTGCCAGTGATAGGACTGTCAGCCGGACTAGCATTGCTAATTCCTTGAGAAACAAACTGTTCAGTTGGTGGCTGCTTGTGCTGGGCAGGTGAATGGGCAGTATCTGCTGCTCCTGGTGTCGGAGACACATGTGGAGACCTCGGGTGCGACTGAGCCTGCGCATTGCTGTGCAGCCAATGGTCTGGTGGCTCATTCAGGTCAGTTGACTATAGCACATTGAAGTTCACACATGTACACATGTACACATACACATGCACACACGCGCGCGTGCGCACACAAACACACACACACACACACACACATGGCCAGACACACATAACTCTGCAGATATTCCGGATCATATGATAGCCTCGCACCAAGGGTAGTAGAGGAAACTTCACAGGAAAGAAAGAGAAAGAAAGAGAAAGGGAGAGAGAGAAGACAATAGAAGATGAACAAAACAAAACAGTTCTCCTGCCGACTTGAATTCTCACTTGAAAACAGGTCTGTCCGCAGATTGAATAGATAGATAGATAGATAGAGCTTGCTCGCTCACGAGCGAGAGAGGGAGAGAGACGGAGAGAAGGCCCGGGAAGGGAGGAAGGAGAGAGAGGTATCAAGAGCTAAGGAAGTGTGGAATATGAAAACGGTATAATTTTCATGTAGAAGCTTCTGTCTGCACATCGAGAGAAGTCTATGAGCATTTATACTTCGGAGTAAAATAACTATACTTACCAGCTGCAATTGTCTTGCTTGTGGCAATGACAGAAAATAACCACTGGGATGACATATCAGCGGCTGTGAAGGTGACACACGAGGCAACTCCTGCAGCACATCAATAACAAGTACATACAGTGAGGCAGTGCAGTGAGGCAGTGCAGTGAGGCAGTGCAGTGAGGCAGTGCAGTGAGGCAGTGCAGTGAGGCAGTGCAGTGAGGCAGTGCAGTGAGGCAGTGCAGTGAGGCAGTGCAGTGAGGCAGTGCAGTGAGGCAGTGCAGTGAGGCAGTGCAGTGAGGCAGTGCAGTGAGGCAGTGCAGTGAGGCAGTGCAGTGAGGCAGTGCAGTGAGGCAGTGCAGTGAGGCAGTGCAGTGAGGCAGTGCAGTGAGGCAGTGCAGTGAGGCAGTGCAGTGAGGCAGTGCAGTGAGGCAGTGCAGTGAGGCAGTGCAGTGAGGCAGTGCAGTGAGGCAGTGCAGTGAGGCAGTGCAGTGAGGCAGTGCAGTGAGGCAGTGCAGTGAGGCAGTGCAGTGAGGCAGTGCAGTGAGGCAGTGCAGTGAGGCAGTGCAGTGAGGCAGTGCAGTGAGGCAGTGCAGTGAGGCAGTGCAGTGAGGCAGTGCAGTGAGGCAGTGCAGTGAGGCAGTGCAGTGAGGCAGTGCAGTGAGGCAGTGCAGTGAGGCAGTGCAGTGAGGCAGTGCAGTGAGGCAGTGCAGTGAGGCAATGCAGTGAGGCAGTGCAGTGAGGCAGTGCAGTGACACAAGTCTAGCACATGTAGCACATTTCACTGTACACCGGACACTCTTCTTCTTTTTCGCGGACATGCATGTCTGAGTTTGAAACAAATAACAAATAACTACAGTCCATTTCAAAACTATAGACGCGTACCTAGGCAAAAACCGTTATGCCAGCATCTATACCACATAAAATCTGTGATCACTTTGTGCATACATTTTTCCAAATTGGGCGTCTGTTACCCAATCGTTTAGAAACTATAATATGAGAGTAATTGTGGAGCGGTCCTGAGCAATATTCCGAAATCTATTCTCAAAAAGTTCCAGCCAAATTTGAAATATTTCAAAAACCCTACGCGTCTATAGTTTTGAAATGGACTGTAGAGTACTGCTATTCCGAATCCTTTCAATTCAGCCGCAACATACAATGTATAGTTACCCTAATAGTTGGTAGATGAGACACACCCTTCAATACACCACTACCCAGACACACCCTTCCATACACCACTACCCAGACACACTCTTGCCTGATCAATGACTTTACAAGAAACTCTCAGTAGAAACTAGGAGTGCACTCGCGTGGGGCTCTCTAGAAACTCCAAGATTCTCTGGTTATTTTTCGCAGAAGTGATCAGGTGGACTCTCAAAAAACACTGTCCGAAGCACACCGGCATAGTCTAGGGATGTCCCTGGAAGAAATCAGGAACTTCCTACACTGTTGTAACCACGTCGATATGAGCGCACTGTGCTGCTGTCACAGCGAGCTACTAGCAAAGTTTTTATGCGCTCCTTTTCAAATCTGGCCTATTGCCAAATAGGCTCTAGCTCTCAGAATCGCTTCGTGAGAAAATTGTTACTCGCCCCTTCTTACCCTATGAGACTCGCATCAAGTTCTTTGAGAGCCCCCCCCCCCCCCCCCCCCCCATGTGAACACACACTTTTAAAAGTTAATACCAGTGATTCATTTCTTCCTATGCGTCATGGCAGTGTGCTATACTTATGAAGCCCTGTACATCTGCTGTCATTAGCCACCCCACTTTGTCATGGTTACAGTCCACTTCAAAAATATAGACGCATGGCATTTTTGAAATATTTCAAATTTGTCTGGAGCTTTTCGAGAATTTCTTTTTTATGCACAAAGTGATCACAGATTTTATGTGGTATAGATGCTGGCCTAATGGCTTTTCGAAATCACGCGCCTATATTTTTGAAACTCTAGACGTGATCTTTTACATGTACTGAAGCAGGCACTGGAATTTCAAGTGGTCTGGCCAGCTGGGATACTTGACCGGAGATGAACATTATTGATGAGAATCCCATTTCGCACGGATTGGGTGGGTCAACTTTGATTTAAATAAGGTCCAGCCATAGCCGTCCGAACGGCCGGACCGGGTGATACAGCCCATGGTATAAGCCAGTTGTACATCCCTTAGGGCGCATTCAGACTACCGTGAATGCCGTCAAACCGTGAATGCCGATAAACCGTGAAGGACATTTACACTACCGATAACAAACTAACGTTACCGTGAAGTTTTCAGCTCTCACCGCAGCACTGACAAGGGATTTTCCCTTTTTTCCCAGCGCGCATGCAGCCTGAGCACCTTTTTTACTGCCGGAAAAATTTTACTGCCGCAGCAGCCGCGGCAGTGAAACTTTTCCGCCGGTAACGTGCCAGTAACGTCACGTGATCAAATCACCTTGGCGACTTTCCCATTCCGTCACTTTTTATCGGTAGTCTGAACGCGCCCTTAGTCGTCTCTCGAATATGCTGAATGAATCTATTAATTTTTGTCAGCTGTTCCATCTTGTTTTACTGTATTGTGCATGAAACCGTGAACGAATCAATAACACCGTATGCTATAAAGTTTCAGCTATGGAAAAGCTGATACAAAACAATTAGATTGATTTTACCTGAGGACTGTTCAAATTGGACATCGCCGCAGGGAAAGGGTGCTTTACTCATAGATATTCATCCAAAAGTGACATTGAATTTGTAGCTCTTCGCCTGCTTCTTCTATCAAACTGCCCAAAGCCTAGCATAGGCACAATTCCACTAGAAAAATGTAACCAGGGAAGTTTCGTCTAAACTGGTCATACGAAGACGTGATCTACACAGCAGTCCAGCTGCTTCATGAAATCAGAAAACAACTACCGGTACATGTACTGGAATAGATACTATGATCAAAAACTAAACATGAACCTGAAATTGTAGAAACTTCTTGACGCTTCCAGGACAGACACAGTATTCCAGGAAGAAGTAGAAACGCCAGGATCATTTTGACTGTTGAGTTTCGACTTCTTTGCATTTTTTTGATTTTTGAATGACTCAAGGATCACGTGGATAGCGGATACGCGCACGTGCACGCGCACGTGCGAAGTACATGTACATGCTGGTCAAAAATCGAGTCAGTGCAGTCCCGAAAATTGAAAATGAGAAAACAATCATCAATGAGGCCGCGATCGAGGGGATGGAATTATCTTGGTGGAGACTTTCGGCATGGCGTTGAAACCGACGTTGGTTGGAGCCTGCATAGGTGCAGCTGTAACTGGTGGTGTGGCCTGGTTGTGGTCCTGGGTATTTCGGCGGACTCCTTCGACAGATGGCGAGGTAGAGGACCGAGTTCTATTCTTCCCTGCTGTTGGACAGGTCAGTTCTATGCACACAATCACTGTTACTATAGTATAGTACATTTTGATCCTTAGAGGCTTAGACTCTACAGATGTATCATGTTGATCCTTGCAAGTGTATTCAAGTACATGATTGAGGGACCACAATAACTTTTAAAAATGTGTACCCCACGAATACGTTTACTTGACAGCGTCGCAGACCGCTGTGGGTTACGCGGAAAATCTCTCAGCACCACGGCCTTTCGGGGACAGTGCTACCGAGAATCATACCCGCATGCACACACACACACACACGTACACGCGCGCGCGTGCGCACACACACGTACACACACGCACACACATACACCTTAAACCGTGATCACCCATCCACAATCAGGATGATAGCGGTGTCAGACAGAGCAGAAGCGGGAATGTCTCTTCAAATCTCGAGAGCGGGAGAAGACACAACCACACGCGCAGCGACATTCCTTCACCACCGTCTGCTGAGGCCTCGGATGACGGCACAACTCCCTCCATTCTCCACGGTCCTGCGCAAGGTCGCACCAATGCTCCTCAGGGATGTCTATTGTGCGGAACTCATGCCGCACAACATCCCTCAAACGCCGCTTCGGGCCATGGCGTGGGCGGGTCTGTGGCAGCTCTGCAAAGAGCACTCTCCGCGGGAGGCATGACAAGTCCATCCTCGCTACATGTACGTGGCCGAGCCATCGCAAACGATGTATACGGAAGATATCGCTGATTTTCGCCTCTAATCCAAAGCGACGAGCCAGCTCCGCGCTCGTCAGCCGCTGAGTCCACTGCTCAGTACGGGACACGCACGCGCGCGCGCGCGCGCACACACACACACATACACGTACGTGCGCACATGCACACGCATGGCCCGTCTCGCTACACTGCTTCCCCTCCCCAACAGGCTGTGTCCTGACGCCATACCTACTTACGGAGGTTGGAGGGTGGGTAAATATATTTTGGCGGTTAGTAGAGTGACGGACATGGGTTAGGATAAGCAAGGGTGTTGGGTGCCAATGTTTTCGAAAGAAGGATCCACAGGTGGAATTCAAATCCAGCACTCCTGCCTTTCGTTTTGATTGTCATGGACTGGGCCTGCAAGACCAGTAGACTACTGCCCTTTGACGACGGCTTCTAGCTCCGCTACGTTTATACGCTGCTTGTCGTTTTTGGGATAGAGCCAGCAGCAATCCTTGATGATTGCACCATCTTGCTGCAGGACAACTTCCATGGGTACATTCGATGCCTCGCACCACACCGACCAGGCTGATGCAGGGCTGGAATGTACTTGGCACCGACCGTGCGCTGGGTCATGTTGGGCACGTCGCTGCTGCACATCCCAGCACGTTGGAGCCACCGCATCTGGCACTGATATATCCCGTTTATCAGGGCACGCTTCACCAACCTGTCGCTTGATGAAGCTACACTGCGGACGTAACCGGTTAACCATGAGCACACTAGATAGTACCCTATGACCCAACCGCACCCTGAGAATACGGACGCTTCATTGGGCGTGCAAGCAACGCAAGATCCATACCATCGCGCCGCTGCCATGTGACATCACCAACTGACTTGGAGATTCACCAACATAACACTACTGGCCATGTATGCACAAGAGCATCCCGACCCACAAGGTAAACAAAGCAAATACTGCATTGTGTCCGTGTTGGAACGAATAGAGCGAAGGAGGCTCGATCATGCGTGTTCAGCAGAGACTGTAGTCGAAATGTCCAAGAGTTCTAGGACTCTGCTAGTAAATTAATTGACTCTTACTGTAAGTCTTACACGCTGAACTGCTAGTACCGTATTTTCCGGAATATAAACCACACTGGAGTATAAGCCGCGCCCAGATTTTTTGTCACGACATCTTCCCTGTATTTCGCAGTTCATTTGACCGTCGTACTTAGTATTATAATATGCCGCACAGACGTTTTGGTTGAATTTACAAGTGTGTAAAGTGCGGCTTCTACTCCGCAACAATACAGTAACTAGTAAGCAGAAGATCATTTTCATACTTCTCTAGCATTGCTCCTATTCTTGTACATGTATGTACTTCAGGGAGCAGTAGCATACAGGGAGCAGGAGCATACAGGGAGCAGTAGCACACAGGGAGCGGGAGCAGGCGCACACAGGAGCAGGCGCACACAGGGAGCAGGCGCACACAGGGAGCAGGCGCACACAGGGAGCAGGCGCACACAGGGAGCAGGCGCACACAGGGAGCAGGCGCACACAGGGAGCAGGCGCACACAGGGAGCAGGCGCATACAGGGAGCAGGCGCATGCAGGGAGCTGGCGCATACAGGGAGCAGGCGCATACAGGGAGCTGGCACGAGATCATAGTACGTGTACCCGAAACGATGTGCGTGTTCACCCCGGATTTGCAATTTCCACGTGATCCTTGTTCTTTGTAACTCGCAATTGTGATGACCTGCTGACCCCAAGCATGACTCAGGGTCCCAGACAAGCAATGCGCAGACAAGCAATGCCCAGACAAGCAGTGCCCAGACAAGCAATGCCCAGACAAGCAATGCTCAGACAAGCAATGCTCAGACAAGCAATGCCCAGACAAGCAATGCCCAGACTAGCAATGCCCAGACAAGCAACGCCCAGACAAGCAATGCCCAGACAAGCAATGCCCAGACTAGCAGTGCCCAGACAAGCAATGCTCAGACCAGCAATGCCCAGACTAGCACTGCCCAGACAAGCAATGCCCAGACAAGCAATGCCCAGACAAGCAGTGCCCAGACAAGCAATGCCCAGACTAGCAGTGCACAGACAAGCAATGCCCAGACAAGCAATGCCCAGACAAGCAATGCCCAGACAAGCAATGCCCAGACAAGCAGTGCCCAGACAAGCAATGCCCAGACAAGCAATGCCCAGACAAGCAGTGCCCAGACAAGCAGTGCCCAGACACGCAGTGCCCAGACTAGCAATGCCCAGACAAGCAGTGCCCAGACAAGCAGTGCCCAGACAAGCAATGCCCAGACAAGCAATGCTCAGACAAGCAGTGCCCAGACAAGCAATGCCCAGACAAGCAATGCCCAGACAAGCAATGCCCAGACAAGCAATGCCCAGACAAGCAATGCCCAGACAAGCAGTGCCCAGACAAGCAGTGCCCAGACAAGCAGTGCCCAGACAAGCAGTGCCCAGACAAGCAATGCCCAGACAAGCAATGCCCAGACAAGCAATGCCCAGACAAGCAATGCCCAGACAAACAACGCCCAGACAAGCAACGCCCAGACAAGCAGTGCCCAGACAAGCAATGCCTAGACAAGCAGTACCCAGACAAGTAGTGCCCAGACAAGCAATGCCAAGACAAGCAATGCCCAGACAAGCAGTGCCTAGCCAAGCAAGGCCTACAGTCCATTTCAAAACTATAGACGCGTGAACTCATACGTACGAGCCGTACGTACTGTAGCGCACGACAGCCGTGAGTTTTGCATGAGTGTTTTCTGGTTTTCAGATGTGTTTTTCAGGTTTTTCTTCGTTGCCGCGGGAAATACAAAAGATGCAAAACACGCAAAGTCGCAAATGAAAAGGTGTGAGGAAAGTCTCAAAAGAAATGAAAGTCTCAAATGAATCTTCTTCTTGTTTGCATTTTCTGAGTGCCTGACTGTAATGGCTTCCAAGGCCCGTAAGAATCTCAGTGATGCCGAGAAAGATATGATTAGTCGTGGTCATTGTTTCTTCGAACAAGAGCTGGATTTTGATTGACGCTTGAGTATCCGAAATCCTCGTCGTCGAACTCACCTTGCAACTGGCGTGAGTGAAACCACTGTCACTCGTTGTGTCAGGCGAAGGGAACAGGGAGGCTCAAATCAAATCAAAAAGAAAAAATATAATTATCATCTCTACTGTATTTCACCCAACAAGATCCAAAACATGCAGAAAAGAAGAGAAAAAAAGGCAGGAGGCATGATGGGATTCGAATGCCCCACACTTGTACTGGAAATCACGGATCGAAACCACGAGGCTACCAGGACCCGTACAAAAATGCACCCGCGATGGTCTGGGCGCAGCACTGTAGCTGTCTCAGCAGGAGCAAAATCCGAAACAAACTGGTCAAACCCTTAAAACAAACTGGTCAAACCCTTCAAAACAGAAATTACATGTAAAACCGGAAAACCTGGCCTAAAAATAAACTTCAATTGTAGCGAAAACAAAGTATGTAGCCAGAATTGTGAAGCGATGCAGAGACGGAATCTGGAGAAAAACTAAAAATATTTAAATAAATCCCATCGAATTTTGCAAAACACTACGCGTCTATAGTTTTGAAATGGACTGTAGACAAGCAATGCAATATGTGAGCATGTATAAATTGACCCTGCCCCAAAGGTGACTGGAGCGGGCAGCCTGGAAGCGAAACTCCCATCGTGTATCGTTACAGTCGCCCGCATTGTCTACCTGTACGAATTAACTCCCTGATGTACATGCACACATACAGGCATACTCGTTTCTCATGTTAACCCACGAAGCCCGGAAGCGGAAGTTTTGACGAGGACTTTTGTACCATTACTCTTCAAAGTCGTTGCAATGGTGATAAGAGCAGCAACGAAAAAGCAAACACTGTACCGACTGGTGGTGGTGGTGGTGGTAGTGAGAAGGAGAGCTCTGTGCTAGAGTAACTTTGGCATGTAGAGAACGTGTGTGGGCAGGTGTGTATTTACCGCTATATTGCCAGGTCTGTACTTACCACCATATTATGATCAACCATAAGTACAGCTGCAGTGGAGTCTTCAACTTCATTCTCCCCATATCTCCACTGTTTGTGGTTCATGTGTGATACCTGATACCTGTATAATACACTTGCACACTTTTGTGTACACGTAGTCGTACATACAAGGGACTCTGCTTCGCTGTACTGATTGTGTGCATATCATGGTCCACTCAAAGACGCTGTTTACTTTGCTGTCAGTTGTATGATCACACACACACACACGCATCCTTGAACTGTATCGTTGGTTGTCATGAGTGTGGAGCTCAAGTATGGTGATGCCGTTCAGTCCCTTCGTGTGTGTGTGTGTGTGTGTGTGTGGAACCTGGAGTTGACAACTTGTGACATTATGCAGCGGAATTAGAGCGTGTAATGTACATACCTGGCATCTTCTCATTTAGTTCTGGTCAAGTCTGTTTGCTTTGCGGTTGTATGCATGGATCCTAGGTGATCCGGTTGTGATGATAACGTATGACGGCTGGCTTGCTGACTGGCCTACTTTAAAGCAAGCTCTTTCCTTCGTTCACCTCATTCGGTTTTCTCTGAGGATACAAAGAGTGTGGGCATTGCTGGCGTGCTGTCTTGCTTTCCCGTTGCTATCCTGCTGTGTGAACTGGCTTGCTACAACTGTGAGTGACAGAATGTTGTCAAGTGGCTGTTTTCTGAATGCTGACAGCTTCCCATTACTCCGTGTCACTTTCCTGATGAACATGCTGAGGTGTATATTAGTCTTCCGTTACCTGTGTTTGTCTTGTGCATTCTTCCCAGTATCGTATCATTTACATCATGCTGTGATGTTGAGTTGTCTTCTTGTCCAGTGAGCGCTGCAGATTGATAACCCAGCTGCACGCCTGTTGCCCTTTTGTTCATATAATCTCTGCACTCTGCTTATCATTTAGAGATTTCCTGTGCCGTGAAGTGTGCGTGATTGTGGAATGCTGTGTGCGTTGAACCTTCACCTTGCTGGGACTGGTGTTGTGGGCATTAGCCATCACCATGCTACCATCACCGTACTGGGCCTGGTGCTTTGTGTGTTAACCCTTCACTGTGCAACTGCCGGTGTGCTGGGACTGGAGTTGTGCAGAGCGCTCTTGGCATTCGAACAGTGTGTGTGTGTGTGTGTGTATGCGTGTGTGTGTGTGTGTGTGTGTGTGTGTGTATGTGTGTGTGTGTGTGCGTGTGTGTGCAAGGTTGTAAGTTGTAGCCTGAGGGCACGGTTACCAGATGACTGGTGTACGCATGAGCACGTGACTGCTTACTCAACCGTATTCGATTGGGAATAAGGGCTGAACCCTGCATCGCAGCCTTCTCTGGCCAAACCAGTCGACTCAGCGCCCGAAAGACTACAACGTATGGGCCAATCGCGTTCATCCGTGCTTTTATAAGAACGAAAAGGCGCTTTTAGTGACATTTTGCATACAAATCCCCATCTAGTAGGGTGCAGTCACCCAGTTTCGGTGAAAGTGGCGAGTTCGAGTGGGACTAAAGGAGGAAGGGAGCGTCTCAGCTTCTTCGGACCAAGACGAATCAACTCAGCACTCCGAAGACTACATGTGGTGAAACATTGATTTTAGACTTTCTTCCCCTTATATGGCGTAAACGTTGTATGGCCGTGAAGAACAGTTGCCTCTAACGTTACATGACCACTGTGTTTGTTTGTTTGTTCTGCCTTTGAATACAGGCACCATGCCAGTCAGTCTTGAGAGCCACTCAATGTCGCCGGCTTAACTGCACACACGGCCATTCACCCGACCATCCACTGGCCGTTCTCCTGGATGCGCTGAGGGAAACGCAGCACACACTGGACATTGCCATCTACACGTTCTCCTACATGTTCATAAAGGAAGAAGTCCTGGCTGCACAGCGCCGTGGCGCTCACGTGCGTGTACTGGTGGACTTGGAGCAGGTCAGCGCCGGTGGCTGTGCAGTCGCGGAGCTATTCAAAGCAGGCATACTGGTACGTTTATTGTTGCTGGTGTTGCTGCTGCTGCATTGCTGTTGTTTGTTCTGGTTTTTGTTCTTGTCTTTAATCTTGTTAAATGCCTAGCAGGAAGGTCATCGCAGGTCATGCGCTCCTCGTTTCAGAATCACTTTTTTGTTCATTAGAAAAGACAAGACCAGCATGACATAACATGACAGAATACTGATTCTGCTCATTAGCAAAAACCATCATGTATACCGTATTATCTCTAATATAAGCACAGTCTCCAATAATAGAACACGTTGGGGCGGCATTCAAAAAATAAAGTGCTCAGTCTCCATTATAAGCACACTGTGTAAATTCATTATCTGTACCGGCGAAAAAAACCCTGAAATGTGTGTGTCTGACATGAATTTTTTAGAGATAATACGGGTATGTATCTTGACTGATTAGTATTGTCATCTTCAGGAAGTACAGTGTTATCTCCTCCTGGCTGCTGTGCATCCCGAATGAAGTCAGTATGATGTCCTTTTCCTGCCTGCTTTCAGGTTCGCCAGGGTCCGGAGGACTTCTACCTTCACCATAAGTTTGCTATCATTGATGGCAAAACACTGGTCAATGGCTCACTGAACTGGTCACGTGCGGGTGTAATGGGCAACCATGAAAATGTCCTCATCTCAAGCCGCCCTCATCTTGTAAATGCCTTTCAAGAGGAGTTTGATCGCATGTGGGAGATGTTTGATCCCAGCAAGAGGTAGGAGGCTTGACTGAAGTTGACTGAATTCGAGATTTCTTGCAGGTGGCTTGACTGAAGTTGACTGAATTAGAGATTTCTTGCAGACATGCGTGCACCTGTGTGGACAAAGCTTACTGGCAACCGATTGGGTCCAGGATGCTAGGTATTTGATTGTATACCTTGGAGCATCTCCTTTCTGCAAGCTACCACCTTTCCCTGGGCATAGCCTTGGATCTTGCCTTGTGTTCCCCGTGGTACCAGGACAAAGGAGCATATAGTACACTCTGTCAGTCCATTTCTGCGAACGCCCGCTTTGTGGAGAGGCTGAACATGCTCGCCGCTGGTCAATTGTGCCGATATGGGCAATGCTGTGCGTATTGCAGGGGCTTGATCAGAGTAATGAGTGACAGTGTCAATGGTCTTTGTTGAGAGTCATGGTGCTCTTCATCGAAAAGCTGACGACCATTGCCTTCCACGCACCTCTCTTGGCCACTAAAACAACTTTACTGGGAGCAAGTCTTTCTCAAGCTACCACCACTACCATCACAGCTTGCCACTTTGAGACAAATTTAAACTGGATCTATTTATTTTGAAGATGCCCACAACTCTATTTATCTTCATTTCCAATTTGATCTTCCTCCCTTTGACTTTAAATTCCCAAAAATTGTGTTCTTATATGACTATTAAAACACATCTCATCGGATAAAAAATATAATGCTTTCCGGTGCGCACATCAATTTTGCCTAAATAGTTCTTTTGCCATGTTACTCACATGGCCCGCGTGGCAGCTATTGCACCAAGCAACGCATCAGCAGAGAGCTATGACAATCGGTGAATGCGTACTAAAGGACGATGCTTGGACCCTCATGTTACAACTATGTCCATATCAGTAGATCAAAGAAAGCACTGCTTGCTGCAAGTCAACGTTATGGATTTTCTTTTTCTATTTTATAACTTTTATCGACCAGCGGGTATACCTACTCCCACCTTTTTTTTCACAGCTTTACCTTGTGTTTTCAACCGGACCAAATAGCTAGTCTTTTGCGGCCTGTGGCAGTGATCAGTCTGTGGACTATTGTGTTGCACTGCTAACGGTGCTTGCCGCTGCCTCGCTCCCCCACCATGACTGATCATTCTCTCTGACTGATCATTCTCTCATTTTGTGTGAGATCAGATTTTACGATGTTACCAGCTCACCATAGTTGTGATAGTTGTCGAGGATGATGAATGCTGAGAGCTGCAGGTACTAAGTATAACATGCCCTGTTGCCAGTGGTAAAACGGATTGCGTTGCGAGGTTCGAATTTAGCTTTTTTTTTCTCGGCCTCCCTTCCATTTTGCCTGTCTTTGGTATCATAAGAAAGTTGGTTGCTCGCAGCATTGGAGCTTGCTCTTTTTCCTACCGTGGCCGACTTGACTTCACTTTGCTGACTCACAACTGCCATCCAGAGCACGCGAGAAGTCCATGGAACCTTCGACACAGTACACCTGCAAGAAAACACCGCTCCCTGCTTAATACTGGCAGTGTTTTGGGGAATTCGCCCCCATCCGTTGAGCTCGAGTAGGCCGAGGAAGATTGTGCCTGAAGACTCGGCACCACTTTTATAGTGCTTTCCAGGCCAAAGCATCACCAGGGATACAACCCTAGATGCTCTTTTTCCAGCGCGACAAAAGCCACGTGAACACTACTTGTAGATAGCAGCGTGAGTCAGTGTCGCTCATGGTTGTGCAGTACATGTACTTCGGAAGTACAATTGTTTAGGACCATTGGTCATACCCAATGGTTGTCACCTCCACACCAGCTACATCACTGGACTGTAGTCACAACCCAGCACTGGGCACAACAGCATTAAATATTAGTAGCGACTTTGGTGATACATGAAATTATAATTTTCAATCAACTCGCAGCACACGAACAGTCCTTGGCTACACCACGTCCAGTAATTGTCCAAATTTTCACCCAGGAGGGCATCACGAGGGTGTAATCATAAGAAAGTACTAGTAGTACATAGTTGGTTGCTTCCAACACTGGAGCTCCCACTTAAAGTCTTTCCCCGCCCACTTGGCTTCACTTGACTGGCATATTAGCATACATGTACTTCCTTAGTTGGTTGTGCATTTCATACTGGTCCAATATTTACCCTTGCATTGCAGACTGGCCCCGGCTACATACCTGACCCCACTTGCTGCAGCTGGTGTGCTTTCTGATGAGAGGCAATACAGCAATAACAGAACATAATCCTATAATTATACAGGATGTGATGTACGTCATATACATCTGTAATTCTGTATTGATGTTCAGTATTGACAGTTAAAGTTGTGCTGTCATGTGCGTCTACACTAGATCTACAGAATCCGATGTAGAGAGAGAGAAAGAGAGAATTGTACGATTGATGCTACGTCGTGTACAAGCTGCATGGCCAGGTCCAGGCCAGGGGACAACCACGTAGACCCTCTGTCCCATGCATCAATGCAACGCCGAACCAGCCTTACAAGTTATTAGTTACAGTGCCCTGGTAGATCTACATGTACTAGTACGGATATGCAAGAGTCTGTTGAAGACACAATCACATGCAAGGGTGGGGGGGGGGGGGGGGATGATGGCATGCGTCATGCCAAGTCCTTCCAAAGTGCAACCATCTGCTGGTCGTAATTGGCACCGGGCAACAACGAACACCTGCAAGTCAGCAAATGCTCAACGAGGACTGAACACAAAGCATGGGTTCAATTGTTGGACAATAGGTACATGACTTTGTATCAGCAGCGCACGATAATTTGAATTGAATTGTATTCATTTCTACAAGATAGCGCTTTTTAAAGGATTGAAACTATGCACATAGTTTGGCGGTTGTGAGGAGTGACGGATATCGACCATGTGGGTTGAAATCTCTCTTGACTAATTTTGTAGATGTGTGTTATCTTGTAGTTGTGTACGTGGGAAGCATCTGCAGATTGTCCAACGTTGCGTGCGGTTGCGTCCGAAGGCACGCACGTACACCAGTTGAATGGACTTCGCCATCGTAAATTTTATTCAAGTGAAGCTGCCATTCTACTCTCCGGCCTGCTTATCCAACGTTTCCGAGCGATTGTACACGATATTGGTACCAGGGTGACTGGTTGTACGTGCATGTGTAAGGACGATGGAAAATGACAAGGACAGACCACGAACAGATGTAGATTCGAACGTCACCTTGGTCACAGCGGGACTTGCCAAGTGGCAATATTCGGATGGCCATCTTTTTTTTGCACCAGGCCCAGGGCTCCCTCCTCTGCACTAAGTACAAAATGTATTACTACATGCACCAAGCTATCCACCATCTAGACTTGGAAGATTCTAAGCTAGCTACATGTACATGTCCATGTATGTTATGTTCAAGTATATCACACTGTCCTAGCCTAGTAATTATGGCCTAGGGAGTCATGAAAGTCCGGTTTTCACGACTCCCTGGTTCCGAGTAATGGAGCTCTCCCTGGCCTGGGGGTGGGTGGGGGACCTCTCATCACCGCAATCAGCGGTGCCTTTTGCCTGTGTCCGAATAGAAGTGCTGACTGTTATTGTATGCAGGTTGGGCTATGTGGACTTGCAGTTACACAACTTTCACCTTCATTTGCATACATGTAATCAAATTAACGATCCGGATCAGGTCTTGGCGTACAGGTACATGTATGAAGTGTGTGGCATTTGACGCTTTCAGAGCGAAGTTTAGTGAGCACTTTACACGTAGTTGAACACAAGTACATGTACATGTACAATCATGCTTCTTTCGGCTGCGCATTTCTCTCTTGGCCTGAAGTCAGCTGACATAATCTGAATGAGTGACTAGGTTGAAACAAAGGTACAGTAAGCCCATCTGGGTTTTTTTTATTATTATTATTATTACTTGCATGTACGCGTTGGAGTCAACCATGCAAGCATGATCCACAACTTCGCTTATGCTGAACATGATAAACAGGACTATGACAGGGGAAAAAATGAGCTAGAACGATGATAATAATAATTATGATACTTATATTATTATATACAATGTAGCTCATGGGTATTGAAGATATGTCATTTATGAATATGTCCATAATATGAATATTGCAGCCTGAGTGATAATGATAGTGCTATTTCCTGAGTTTGACTGTTTCAGGATCTGTGGGAATATCACAATGCACAGACCCTCATGCATAGATCTCGCCATGCTGGTCTGTCATGGGCAATGGCTCCCAGGCTCTGCAGAGCGTCTACTATTGAACAATCCAGCATTGGCTTGGCGCAGATCTCCCACCATAAAAACTACAGCCGCGAACCACGTAGTGGAAAGCTACAAAAGATGGCCAACCCATTTTCACATGGGTTTTTTTTACTCTTTTGAATTTGAGTCTTTCCTTTACCACTGACAAGTCGTGATATTGGGACCGGAAGGTGCTGGTCCTGATGTGGATTGGCTGCAGGGACTGGCTATGACGTGGACTGGCTGCAGGTACTGGCCGGCCCTGATGTTTAAACGTTGCTAGCCAGGCCTGGCACGGAAGCAGTGTCGCTTTGTCACCGCCGGGAGAGTTGCAGAAGAAATGGGTAATGAATGTGGCCGTTTGATACGAACTACGGAACCCCAGTCCATGTATACATGTACATGGTACCCTTACTGTAACACGGGGCAATCCGCAATGGCTATTTGTCAGAATCCGACAACGGAAATAAATATGGCTCTCCAGTTCACACCAGACTCCAGAGACACACACTGTCTCTCTTTCCCTCCTTTGGCTCTCTCTCTCTCTCTCTCTCTCTCCCTCCCTCTCTCTCTCTCTCTCTCTCTCTCTCTCTCTCTCTCTCTCTCTCTCTCTCTCTCTCTCTCTCTCTCTCTCTCTCTCTCTCTCTCTCTCTCTCTCTCTCTCTCTCTCTCTCTCTCTCTCTCTCTCTCTCTCTCTCTCTCTCTCTCTCTCTCTCTCTCTCTCTCTCTCTCTCTCTCTCTCTCTCTCTCTCTCTCTCTCTCTCTCTCCGGCCTCTCTCTCTCTCTCTCTCTCTCTCTCTCTCTCTTCTCCTCCTCCCCTCCTTGCTACTGATCCCGGACCCCACTAAAAAGTTCACACACGCATGCTGTCATGATCTTGGTGCCGTCTTCAGTCGTTTTTAAGTTCTCACCCTTTAGGCCACCCTTTGTTAATTCATTGTTTAACGTCCTTTTTTTCGCGAAAAGGTACGCGGGAGGACGGAAAAAAACAAAAGCCCATTCCAAAAACTGGAAACCCCAATCAAACATTTTGACCAGTAAAGCATGTGATATATACAATATCTCTGGGTATTCCGTTTCTCCCCGGAACCGGGATTATCCACACACAAAGATCTCCAGGACACAATGTTTACACTGACTCATGATCTGAAAACAGTCACAACTCTCCAAGAACTAAAGCCTGAACATCTCCACAACTAGGCTAAAACCAACTCTGGCCTAACAAAAGATAGCAATAGCTGATAACAGTGCACGCACATACATGGAGACCCTATGGCAACACTCGACCATGTAATGTGATACAACAATAGAATGCAGACGTCTAGACACCAGAGTACTGAATAGACCTGACACATGGCCTTCTTGCTGGGAATGCATGAATAGAAGCACACATGGATCATAGCTCTAACACATCCGCCTATCCATATCACGCATGAATGATTGTACTCTAACAGCCAGCATGCTGCACCAGTCTAACTGCAACATTCTCCCCCTCTCACACGAGGAGTTCCGAGGGTGAAACAAAACAAGAAACCAAAAAGGCAACCCCCTCAGAGCCTAAAAGAACAAAAGATGAACGATGGGCTCTAGAAACATACGTGTAGCTAAATATGCAAAGACTAAACATATGAAAGTGACCAATCGCACCACAGTACTAGAGTATTCCGACCGAGTCAATAATGAATATGTCTCTTTCTCATTCGCCGTCTGCAGTCAATGGCACTAATCGCTGAATGGCACGTCGCTTCACCTTCTTGTTGCTCAGCCGTACGTCCACAACTCTCACCAGGCCATCCTGACCCGGATGTACTCCCACCACTCTTCCAAGCGGCCAATGACCACGAGATATGCCATCTTCCATAACCAGCACCAGATCGTCTGCCTTCAGATTCGGCTTCTGTTGGAGCCACTTCTTCCGCATGTTGTAGGTCACGACAAGCTCTTTCTGCCAACGCCTCCACACATGGTCCACTTGCAATTGAAGAGCCATCCAGCGTCTACGAGGGTGAACATTCTTCTCTCGGCAGGCGGCCTCCTCCAGAGCTAAGGGAAGATCCAAGCGTCCAACAATGAAGTGATTAGGAGTCAGTGGAGTCATGTCACTGGGGTCGTCTGAAATGGCTGTTAATGGCCGGCTATTCAACAAGCTCTCAGCCTCCACAATTGCCGTCATCAGTTCCTCGTCCCGTAGATTGGCCCGAGACAAGACTAAGACAAGTGCTTTCTTGGCGCACTTGACCATACTCTCAAAGACGCCTCCATGGTGCGGCGCTCTCGGGGGATTGAACCGCCACTGAATACCCCGATGGACTCCATCGCGACAAATCCTCGCCCGGTCGAGTGCCTCCACCGCTTCACGCAGCTCCCGTTCAGCGGCGACAAAGTTGGTGCCGTTATCGGACAGCATCAACGATGGAACTCCTCTGCGCTTGGTGAACCGGGAAAACGACATCAAGAAGGACTCTGTGTCCAGCCCGAATGACATTTCGAGATGGCAGGCCCGAGTTTCAAGACACGTGAACACACAGAGGTAACGTTTCTGCTGCGCTCTCCCTCGTCCTTGACTGGTATAGAACGGTCCGGCGTAATCGACTCCGCACTGCGAGAATGGCTGCTTGGTTCCAAGTGTTCGGTAACTCGGCAGTGGTCCCATGAGTTGTTGCGCTGGTTTTGCCACTATTCTCTGGCACTTCAGACACGCTCTCTTCATAGCCTTCACGACTGACAGTCCGTGGACAATCCAGAATCGCTCTCTCAGGATAGAAAGTAGCTGATGCGACCCGGCGACATGTCCGCACTTCTCATCCTGGTGGCGAACAATAAGCTGCGTGACAGGATGTTTGCTAGGCAGAACCATAGGTCTCCGCATACTGGCCGGTAGGTGTTCCGCATACTTCAGTCGTCCACAAAGTACCAGGACCGGTGGTTTTGCTGATGTATCTACACCGGGGCTTAACTTGTAGAGTGGGTCAGATGGAGGTAGCTCTCTTCCGGCCATCAATATCCTGCAAGACTCTGGGTATGCCTCTTGTTGTCCCTGAGCGATCCAGAACCGCTCAGCATGCTCGATCTCAGCTGCGATCAACTCTGGCACCTTGACGATCTTATGTCTGCGGGCACTAGGGTTAGCCTTCGCTCCTGGGGCGTTAGCACAGACGACCTCCGTGGGAGCCGAACTAGCATCCTGAGAATGCCCCCTCATGACTCTTGCATCTGCTGTCAGCTTAGCGTTGCTCACAAAACGCCAGCACCATGATGTGACGCGAATCAGACGTGTCCAACGCGAGTACCTCTCAACATCCAGACGACCCTTGTCCGGCTCTACCGCTGTGAATGCCAGCTCGATCGTCTTCTTCACCTGGCCCGGAAGCTGCGGTTTGTTGGTCAACTCAGTCTGCGGCCAGGACTCCTTGGTGTTGCGGAGAAATGCAGGCCCTTGCCACCAGCACTCGTTACCGGGTAGATCCTCGGCCTTCACCCCCCGAGTTGGCAAGTCTGCTGGGTTGATCTTTCCAGGCACGTGCCTCCACTGCGTCGGCTTTGTCGACTCCTGTATTGCCGCTATTCGATTAGCGACGTCTGAAGTAAAGTTCTTAGCCGGACTCCTCACCCAGTGTACGACGTTCATCGAATCAGTCCAGAAGTTGTGTTCGGACATGGGGATGTGGAGGGCCTCACTGATGGCGGCACTTACTTGCACACCCAGCACTGCACCGCGGAGCTCCAGCTTCGGAATCGTGACTTTCTTCAGTGGTGTGGCTCTGGCTCTAGCAAGCGCAATGCTGATGCGCACATGTCCATCGGGGTACTCCGCTCGGACATAACCCACTGCCGCTGTTGCATGGGCCGAAGCGTCGGTGAACACATGTACCGACAGTGATGCCTCATGGGCTGGGCGATCCGTTTCCTTGAGACATCTCTGTATCTTGATCTTGCTGAGGTGCTCCAGCTCGGCAAACCACCTGTACCACTTCTCGTTCAGCTCGGCCGGAATCTGGTCGTCCCACCCGATCCCAGCTGCACAAAGCTCCTGAAACATCAGCCGCGCCCGCATGGTAAAGGGCACAATGTGGCCTCTAGGGTCGAAGATGCTCGCCATCTTCGACAGCACTTGACGCTTGGTCCACTGTTGTTCTTCAGGAGCACGGTGCGTATAGCTGAAGGTGTCTGTCTTGGCGTCCCACACCACACCGAGAGTCTTCACCACCGCTGGTATTTGCTGACTGTCGTTGCTGATGCATAGCAGTGCCTCTTTGGCCAAGTCCTCGTCCGGTATAGACTCTAGCACGGCTTGACTGTTGCTCCTCCATTTGCGGACGTGGAAAGACGCCTTTCCGAGCAGACTCTGGACTTCCTGTCGAGTGTTGATGGCGGACTCCACAGTCGGTAGTGAGTCGAGCAGGTCATCAACGTAAAACGCTTCATCAACTGCTTCCCGAGCCAACTTGCTGAAGGATGCGCCGTGCTCTGCTGACGTTGCCTTCAGAGCCCGACATGCCAGGTATGGCGATGCCTTCAGCCCAAATACCAACCGAGAGAACTCATACATGGCGGCTGGCTCATCCGGTGTGTCGCGCCACAGGAAGCGCAAATACTTGCGATCTTCTGGAGCGATTTCCACCTGCAGAAACATCTCTGCAATATCGCCGACTAGCGCTATAGGCTCTAGGCAAAACTTCATCAGCACGTGTACCAGATCTCTCTGCAACTTCGGTCCAGAGTGCATCTCGTCGTTGAGTGACTTGCCCTGGCATCGGGCAGCGGCATCGAATACCACTCGTACTTTCGTCGTAGTTTTATCTGCTCGTACCACCGCCAGATGAGGAAGCAACCACTGTTGGTCTGTCTCCTGGCACGGATGGATGTAGCCCTTGGCTATATGGGACTTGATGACGTCGGAATACTGCTGGTAGACTTCCGGTCGTTTCCTCAGAGTCCTCTCCAGGTTTCTCAGTCGCTGTTCAGCCATTTCACGATTCGGTGGGAGATCTGGCTTCTTATCGGTGCTGACCCACGGTATGGCCGTCGACACTCTGCCATCCATCAATTTCATGCTTCCTTCAACCATACGTTGTGCTTCCTCCTCCGCGACCGTTTTCGTAGCCTTAGGAACCAAACCAACGCTCTCTACCTCCCAGAACTTTGCGACGAGGTCGTCGAGAACTGCGTTGCTCCTGTCGCTGACATTCGCATGCAGGGACGTCTCTGTGAACTCTGCCGCTTGCGACTTGACGGGACCGAAACATACCCATCCGAGGGGAAGTTTTCGAGCAACTGGCTCGCCCGGCTGTCCTGCCAGCTCTTCCAGTACTCTGTGCGCTTCTGGCACGTTGAGTCCTATCAGCAGGTCGACTTGGTCCCCAGTCACCTGCGGGAAGGTAACCTCTTGGAGGTGCTTGTGCATGTGTCTCCTCGAGTTCCACTCGATCATCTCCATCGGTGCTGTAACTATTGGCTGCGTCCATGCTTCCAGCTGGGTTTCATATGAGCCGTCTTCCGACGCCATTGTCACTTTTACGCGACGGTGCTTTCCTGAGACTGTCTTTCCCCCCAGAACCGACGCCGTAAATGCCGTTGGTGTTCCCTGCAGCCCGAGGTCGTTTGCCACACTGTCTTTCAGGTATGTTGTTGAAGAACCGCTGTCCATCATGGCTGTGGCCCGCACCGTCTTGTCCTGATGGCATAACACGACAGGGACTACCATAAAAGCGGTCTTCTGCGTGGTTGCCACCGACGTATTCGTGCTGTGTTGCGGAACCACATTCTCTCGTGGCTTTGTGCTCCTGCTCGTTGAGCCTTGGTTGGCCGGAGGTGCGCGCTCTTGGTGGAGGTCAGGGTGGTGTCTGCCTCGGCACTTGTTGCAACCACTGCCTCTGCATTCGGACTTCCAGTGGCCTGTCTTGAAGCAGCACACACATAGCGATGTTCCAAGCACGAAGTCCCACCGCTGCTTCACTGACAGTTGGCGGAAGACATCACAGCTGGTGAGGGAGTGCGCTTTACCACACTTGGCGCACTGCAACACTGGCTTAGTTGTGCTGGCTGGACCACCTGTGGTGTGCATAGCTGTTGCATTACTTGCTCGAGGGGCCGCTTTGGCAAACGGCCCGGCCACATTCAGCGCAGCCTCTGCTCGATTTTCTAGCCAGTCTGCGAAGACCTCCAGGTCGAGGGAATCCATCTGGATCCTTTTCTCCGCCAAGTATTCGCCCCACTGCATCTTCAGTGCAACTGGCAGCTTATTCACTAGCTCCTGTCGGAGGGTAGGGTTGGACATATGTCCACAGCTACCAAGCAGCTTCATACATAACACTACATTCTTAACCGAGGTGCTGTACGACACCAAGGTCTCTACATCGTCACTGCGTACCGGCTTAGCTGATTTCGCCTTCGATACGAGCTCCGTGACTACTAGTTCTGGCCGCCCGAACCTCCTTTCCAGCGTTGAGAGAACTTTCGGCAGGTTCTCTGGCACGATGAGGAGCATTCTTACTGCCTCTTTTGCAGGACCTTTTAGGCAGACCCGCAATCTCTGAATGTTTTCAGCCTCCGTGAAGCCACATTGCTTGGTCGTAGACTGAAACATGTGGTGGAATGCTGGCCACTCTTCTGCTGCACCCGAGAACGCTGGCAAGTCGGTGTTGATCTTGGCTTGTCGCGCGGTGAGCCTTGATAGCTGGCTTTGCAGACCCTCATCTGCTTGCCCACGTCCATCCTGCTGAAGGCCTTTGACCGTGGAACCAGCTGCTTGGTGCGTCTTCACTATCTCCTCCGGCTCTTGATCGCTCTGAATCCGACTGCGTAGCTCCTGTTGCTGCTCACTAGAACACTGTGCGGTGTACTGGTCGTGGTCCGCACGCCTCCGCAGGCGATCATTTTCTCCGCGAAGCTGGTCCAGCTGAACTAGCAACTCCGCTCGCTGTGTTCGCTGCTCATCCGACCCTCGGCCTCCGCCTCGATCCGCCCGCTGTTGCAGGCTGGCGTTCTCCGCGCGAAGGCGTTCGAGCTTGTCGAGCAGTTCAGCTCGCTGCGCGTGTTGCTCTGCTGAAACCTGCTCGGCTCGCGTCAGCAAGCGGTCATTCTGATCGCGGAGATCTTCCAAACACATGCGCCCCTCCTGGTGTTCTCTTTCCAGGCGCTCGAGATGCGGCTGCAGCTCGCGCAGTTCCCTTTCCAATACATCCCGCTCAGCTTCGCACACCTCTTTTTCCTGCGTGACTCGCCTATTTTCCGCCTGCAGCGATGACAGGTCTGCACGAGCGCTCGCAAGATCCTTGTTCAATTTCGCTACACGTCGCTGCTCGGCGTCCGCTATTGATTGAGCTTCGCTCAGTTCCCGCTGATAGCGCTTCTCTTTCAGCACAAACTCTTGTTGCACTCGCAACCCTGACAGATTGGCCTGCTCCGTATTCGTCGACGCACGTGCGACCTCAGACTCAGTCCTCACCGCCACAGGCAAACTCCTGCTTGTGTGGGCACTGACAGTTCCGGCTACACTGGGACTCGGCACTGCGTGCGGCTCTGGATCGTGAGAAACAGCCACTGCATGTTCTGGCAGGTGCGCAACTTCTACTTCACCCATACTAGCCTCATCTCCTTGGCCAGCGTCAACGGCTGCATCAGCTTCATGGCCTTCTATGAGCTCCTCTGCGAAGACTTCGGAGGCCATCTTGGGAGAGGACGATCCTTTGGCCCCTTGGCCACGTGACGACGCTTCGTCTTGAGCTAACCTCACGAGCTCAAGCTCCTTCTCCAGGAGCCTCTTTTCTGCTTCCAGAACTCGACGCTGAGTCTCGTATGAAGATCGGGACTGTCCTCCTCCTGATCTCCTACTACTGCGCATCGAGCGCTCTTCTTCAAAACCCAAACGGGGAGGTGCTACACCTCTCGTTGACCGCGCACTTCTGCGCGTACTCCTATCTTCACCTTCCATGATGACTATTTCCAGATCCGGCTCGAAGGACCAGATATTCCGTTTCTCCCCGGAACCGGGATTATCCACACACAAAGATCTCCAGGACACAATGTTTACACTGACTCATGATCTGAAAACAGTCACAACTCTCCAAGAACTAAAGCCTGAACATCTCCACAACTAGGCTAAAACCAACTCTGGCCTAACAAAAGATAGCAATAGCTGATAACAGTGCACGCACATACATGGTATAGAAAGACCCTATGGCAACACTCGACCATGTAATGTGATACAACAATAGAATGCAGACGTCTAGACACCAGAGTACTGAATAGACCTGACACATGGCCTTCTTGCTGGGAATGCATGAATAGAAGCACACATGGATCATAGCTCTAACACATCCGCCTATCCATATCACGCATGAATGATTGTACTCTAACAGCCAGCATGCTGCACCAGTCTAACTGCAACACTGGGTCTAACGGCACTTGCAGGCATAGAACAACACTCTTTGATGGTACATTGGAGCACATGCCTGATGAATCCAACAAAACAGGTACATAGCATGGAGTTAGCATGTCATGAATTCATTACATCTGGATTTTTACTAGGACACACACCGTACGATATTTAAAAGCCAACAAAAAAAAGAAAAAGAACACAAGACAAAGGCATGCCCGGGAGGCAAGATTATAAGTTTAAGGTCATGATCGGCACACTGTGAAACTACACAATCATGTATTTACAACTTCGCATATTATTGGTACTACTACTTTCTTGTTTTTTTTTCCGGTCGGAGGCAAAAAGGTACGCGGGCGCGGACGTTAAACAACGAAAACAGAAAGGGTGGCCTTAGAGTCCATAACTGTTTTTAATATACACCGGGTCACGTGCCTATGTTAGACGAGAGCAGAATCATGCGAACTACTAGTAAAAAGTATTTTTGCCTACTTCAAGTATAGCGGAATACCAGTTACTGTAGGCTGTATTAGTATGGCATTCCACAGAGTTGTTGCACCTTTTCTGGGAAACGTGATTCCGACGTTTTCCTTCCTTCATTCATTCGCCTCCAGGGTATTCCTTTGTCTGAAAAGCTGGAATGCGTGCCAAACTAGTCGGAATAGAAATCCGATTCCGGAGACATGCATTGGGTTTGTTGTGTAGGATTGCGGAGACGCTCAATTGTGTGTATTGTCTGCCTCACCTTGTAGCGGTTCTAACGTGTGTGACTGGGACACTTCCTTGGTACGACACCTAAGTAGTAAGTACTGCACTTGCTCAGTTTCTTTACGGCTTTAGCCTTGCCTGCTACATTCAAGACATACATGTACAAGTACCATCTCAGGGTTTCGTATTTCCGTTCAGTCAGGCTATGTGCCGCCTTTGCCTAGATTTTGGAGCTGGTGATAACTGATAACCTCTGCGGATGTACACATTCTTGCCGCATCATTATAACTATGGCATTGTGTTACTGTTGATCATCCGTAATGTTGATCTGCCGTGAGTCCCTCTTGGACAGTCCGAAGCAATGGCGTTCAGGGGTAGTACACTACAGTATAGTGTGCTCAAAAGTGTACCTGCCGGTAGATCTGTATCATCATCTCACAATGTACATTTACGTGTATGGCGACCAGAACACGTAGCATGGTCATACTGCACTGGTGGCACTGGTGCATGAAGCAAAGTGTCCCATCCAACCCATTCACGGTCCACTATGTCTTCCTTACCGGTATGTGGCGTCTCACTTACATTGTGTTTCCTCTGGGGCTAGGATTGCTAGGATTGTTCGAATGAGTGGTGTGTAAGGTGAGTCTCCGTGGCCGGAGTGGGAAACATGTCAGACCAATTCTGAGTTATCTACATTGTACATGTATGTACTATACAGCTGTAGCTTGTAGTTGCACAGCAGCTATTGTACTAATCATAGTCACATACTGTAGGCTTGATTAACACTGTTACACACCGTTATACATGTACATTGTGGCAATCGTGGAGTACCAAAGCGCCTACTTTCTGGTGGCGATCATGTGACACGATTCATGGATAATGATCCTTCTCTGCCTGTTCTGCCATATCTACGTAAGTACTGTATTAAATGCAAATTATTATTTTAATTATTTAAAATATCCGCTGTACTGAGCTCCAATACCAGCACCAGTACATACATGTACATGTACATTATAAGTTCAATATCAATATCATCACCGTTATTCCATGCTGATCCTAACAATGACCGGTACCACCTGTCCTGGAAAGCTCTGCTCCTCCAGGCGAGCCACACTTGCAGTACACTTCCCTGAAGGGCAGTGTTTCCAGTCCGCGAACCTTTGCCACGGTGTTGCCGATGAGATCTCAATAAACTGCGGCGTTGACGCTTGGTTATAAATTGACCGCTGCAGGCATGAAAACGTCAGAAATCTGCTAAAATGCGGTTCCCGACGTACCCCAGGCGATACCGCACGGACACAAAGATGATTGTGTTTCTTACTAAGTACCCGCGTAGTTCGGATCAATTATCATTCAACAAGAATGGGTTTGGGGGCTCTTCCCGCTTTCTGATCCTGGTATCCGTTTCGTCTGTCCATGACTAATTACTTCACACCTTCTGTGAGTGTGTTATCCATGTTAGGGTGGGGTCTATTTGATCGCGGCTTTTTAGTGGTTTCTATCTCATGTTTAAGTTTCAATGTGTGAGACTTCATTCACTTATTTTTCTCTTTATTTTCTTCTTCTTTTTAGAAAATTGGGTGTTTCTCGCATACCTTCATTTGCTGTTGCTTCATGCCTTCTTTTTGATGGTTTCAGTGTTGCTCATTTGGATTGAAACTTCACACCTTCAGCTGCTGTAACTACTATTATTACTAACTACATGTAACCAAGTTACTTTATCATTCGGGTCTTGGTACAGCTAGCTACTGCCATACATTCCTTTGAAGAAGCAGCCTTTTTCATACACGACAGTTCAATGGGAGTCCTGGGACACGATCCTTTCGGGGGCAAACAGAATTGCCTTGGGGCACAGTTTAATATACTGGGAGGGTGCGTGGTGTACATTGTACATCATGTTGTACCGATGAATGATGTAACACAAGTACAATGTACGAGTATTATTTTAGTATTTACTCGTAGTACAGGAGAGAATGTCAGCTAGCAGCTGCTGCCTAAAACACCTGCGCTTTGCTTCAGGTGCATTTGTCATGATTTTATTGCATGGAGATATACACGCCCTGGGGTTACAGCAAGAATTTCTTAGCACCTGGCAGGTGTATACCTAACAATGGAGACTTTTAGCACTCCATGACCGAGATGAGGACACGAGACGACACTTACCTTGGCCGCAGTTCACACGCAGAGCAGCAGCGGACGAATGTGCAGACATGCACCCTCGAACCCAGGTAAGGATTGAGCATTCCGCTCGTGCTCGTCGTCGATTCATCTGGTAGTCGGATGAAAGTGCGAAAGGTCTCTTGAGTCTTAGATTGTGCTGTTGCTTTGGTCTCCTCGCCTCGCTCTTCCTGGCTTTATGGCTATGCTCAACTCTTTCGACCCAATAGTTGCCTAGTGAGCGTGTGCTTGGTTTTCTAATGTGGACAGTGGACCATGATTGTGCATAAACCTGTGGAAGAAGAAGTAAGTGGGTGGTGTCATGCAAATATTCACCACCAGTAGATGCATTACATGATTGTTACTACTGAGTAGTATCCACAAAGGCACACAATGAAAACCTTGGCAAATTAATTCCGTTGTGACTCAGAACGGAACAACGGAATTAATTTGCCAAGGTTTTCATTGTGTGCCTTTGTGTACGCCGCTCTGCCTGAAGCAGGCATTGAGCACTCTTGCAGAACCAAAGCATATTGCCTCTGTACTGAGTAGTATCCTCTAATATGTACATGTCACGTGTAGACCTACATGTACATGTACATGTACATTGTACATGTACATTGTAGGTCTACGTGTAGTGTAACGACCGTTACGTGGTCGTTACTGCTGGTGGCGCTGTCAATGTCATGCAACATCTTTCAAAATGGTGGACGTGATATTAGTGGGCACCACAAGACACTCAATCACTGTCGTGCACTAAAATCTAAAATCATAAAATTAATGGTTGCAGACGTGGAGGACGTTCAGCGCGCACTTGGCACTAACAGCCTGCTACATATAGTAGCTGTTTAGTCTTGTACTGTAATTGTATAGCAAGAAGGTACAAGAGAAGAGCTAGAGAGAAAAGGGAAACCAAGGACGAGTCCAGGTGGAAAAGTAAAGATAAGAACATTGAAAGGATCGGTCACTGACGCAATACAGTTATTTCCCATCTTTGATAGGATAATTATTCAATTGACATCCCTACACAAGTACAGTAGCTGTTTGGTTACTGGTCGTAGCTGGACAACCGCGAGTCGGACTATGAATCTGATCCCTGCACTGCAGATTTACAGCATTCTCTCCTTCTCTACGACTCTACACATTGTAAAAGAACACGTGACTCTATTGTGAGAGTTGTTGTTGTTGTTGTTAGAGTCATTGGAGCCGATTTAGATGGAGAATTCCACCATGCATCATAGCGAGATACTGATTACTGCTACAGTACTTTTCACCTATCATCATCTTTCAGCAGGCTATGGCATACGATCATTTCAGCAGGCTATGGCATACCGACCAGATAGCGCTGAAGATATATCCGGGGCAATGGGTGAGGGTGAGAGCCAACGGCGGGACACACCCACGAGCACACGTACACACACGTACACAGTGATCGAATGGCCCACCCCAGGAAGACCAGACCGAAAACAGTGTGAAAACTCAGAGATCTGAAGTAGGACCCATGTCTACACTCGAATCAGTCAGTCAGTGCATGTCCACTGGCCGGTGTTGATGTCCCCGGGTTACATCCAAATCAGTCCGCGCCGGCATCCGAAATTAACTTTTTGTGCATTTCAATGAAACGTTAGTCCAGAGCCGGCTGGAGGGTTATTCAATGACTATGTAGTGCAATCTCTAGAGTTCTATTTCCTGCAGTGAGTTGGGTCTAATTGTTGAGAGAGCATTTATTTGATTTGAGAGCGCCTTCTTCACACTTCAGTGTAAATACTAATCGCCGGTCGCCATATTTGGAGGCGGCAAGGCTCTCTAGATCTCTCCGGAGGCGGCCCAGCCCGTCGACATCGGTTGGCCCACACCATCATGCTGTGTCACAATAGCATGCTGGTGGCAGTGCGATTGAGACAGGATATCGCAAGTCAAACCGACGGCCATTTGATACTATTCGGGCGTGCCCGTCTTGGCATGGACATCTCAAACTGCCTCATACCCGCCGGATCAAGGTGCACTACTGCCCTGCAGAACAGATCTCAGGTGTGGATCTACCAAAGTGGCAAAGAACTCAGTAGCGGCCAACTGGTTCATGTACACGTGAGCGAACATCAACAGAACCTGAGGCCGTGAGGGGCAGAGATGTACATCTCCTGTCTATAAATTGGGGACAAACATTCAGGAGAGAGTATAATCATGTACTGTATGGGCGTGTGTGTATGCGTGAACGTACATGTAGATCTACGTACGAGCACGTGTGCGTGTCTCTCTGGTTTAAAAAATATATAATAATTATAATTATAAGGCCATGCCTAGCGCCTGTTGGGACTCCCCTAGTCAAATAAAAAATTACTATGTACTACCCTTCGAAGAACCAGACTTGTACCCAGGGCCATCCTACCTACGGGCGAATATCCTGAAGTCAACTGAAGACTGCTGACACGAGCTATGAATCTGATACATCACAGCAATGAATGAGAACAACTAAGTAATTTACTACGTTAAAAAAATATGTATAATGTAAAGGTAAAGAGACATTATGTCATACTGTCTATTGCGGCAGGACCACTGACCTGTGTAATGTCTGTACTTCAACGGGGTTTTGCGGAAACAACCTGCTCTGGAGTGGTTCACGTGCATTGGTCTGCGATAGCTCCCTGATTGCCTGAATGCATGAGAGTGTGGAGATAAATCTTGCTGCAAGTACATGTATAGGCCCTGGCCCATAATTGCATTTCGGCAGGGTTTAGTTCTTTGCTTCCTTGGTTGTTGATACATGGATTGGGAGGACATCATCATCTCATCGCATGGCCATGGGAGAGTCTTCCAAACTTGCCACTCATTGATTTGCGTATGGTTGCTCTTTATTACTTCGAAGTACAAGTAGTGTTTTAGCTCATTACATAGCGTCGCTGTAGTGCCATGATTGAAAGGAGGTAAACTTTCGAATGTTGAATGTGTTCTGTTGCTGCTGCTGCTGCAAGGAGTATTACACCGTGCAACGCATGGCGCAGAGATTGTACATGAGGTATCTGTGGTGAAACTAAATCAGGAAGCGACGATACGGAAACGCGATTAACAAGATGTCAACAGCGCAAGTGCTTTCATATTGCACTCAAACTCCTCCATCATGAACTACTGCCGATAACAATCCATCGATCAGTGAGCAGCAGCAGGTCAGCTCTTTTAAACCTTAAACACATGATGGGCCGGCGTCCATGTTTTGTTTTCATCCTAATCTGTACACACTGCA
This sequence comes from Sycon ciliatum, assembly GCF_964019385.1. Lineage (NCBI taxonomy): Eukaryota > Metazoa > Porifera > Calcarea > Leucosolenida > Sycettidae > Sycon > Sycon ciliatum. The sequence continues at coordinate 80,596,406 of NC_088643.1, read as the reverse complement.
TGCACTGCAGTCACTACAATAATATGCGGGGCTCTTGTGCCTGTGCCGAGACGGAGATTGTAGCGTCCTGGCAATTCAGTACTAACACGTCATGCCTAGAACTAGCCCCGCAGCTAGCCAGGCAGTAGGCAGTATTGCCAGTATCGTAGTTCATTAGGGGAAAGCGTTCCCAGAACATGCTACTCGTTCAGCATATCCACAGCTTCCGCATGGATTGGAGACCGATGCCGATAATACTATTCATTGTGTGACGATATAGCCATTCCGGTGCTAATGCGGGTCAAGCGATCAGCGGTATCGATGCCGGGTAGATCTACATTGCGAGACTCCTCAGTACAGTCTCGCGATCATGAAGGCAGTGACTAGTTTGCACAGCTCTCTGCTCTATATAAAAGAAGAAAGAGTGCTTCACGTGACATGAGTTGCTACAGCCCTAGGATGTTTGCCAAATGAAGTCTACCTTGTCTTGAACCTCTCTGTGTAAGTAGTTGTAGTGTAGCAACAGCAATTCACCAGTCCTCCCAGAGAGAGAGAGAGAAGAGAGAGAGAGAGAGAGAGAGAGAGAGAGAGAGAGAGAGAGAGAGAGAGAGAGAGAGAGAGAGAGAGAGAGAGAGAGAGAGAGAGAGAGAGAGAGAGAGAGAGAGAGAGAGAGAGAGAGAGAGAGAGAGAGAGAGAGAGAGAGAGAGAGAGAGAGAGAGAGAGAGAGAGAGAGAGAGAGAGAGAGAGAGAGAGAGAGAGAGAGAGAGAGAGAGAGAGAGAGAGAGAGAGAGAGAGAGAGAGAGAGAGAGAGAGAGAGAGAGAGAGAGAGAGAGAGAGAGAGAGAGAGAGAGAGAGAGAGAGAGAGAGAGAGAGAGAGAGAGAGAGAGAGAGAGAGTGCTTCTAAACATAACACAATACTGACTCTGCCCGTGAATCCATATGCAAATACATAAAATCATTGGTAAGGAATGTTCATGCCCTGGAATCGATGAAAGCAACACAGGTTATAATAATTAGTGAGACCAGGTGTGTTTTAATATCTTGTACATGCTTATAGGACTACATGGCTTGTGTTTACGCTCTACATAATACTACACTCATAACTACAATCATGTACATGTATTCGTGCTGATCCGCTTCGATTCCAAGCACGAAGTGCTATCACAGGACATGTGCGCATGTGCTCTTGCCCAGTCTTGGCGTACCTGCATATCATGTACATGTACCTACCCACCGATATGGAGCCATTGGAGACAATGTCATGGACTTAGGAATGCGTATGCGGCTCAGATGTTCCAGGTGAAACTGTTACTAGTGCTTGCCTCAATTTTGCCGCTAGTTGTCTGTATGACCAAACAACAATAGAAGGACACACACTGGGACTCCAAGAACCATAAGCTGAGCTCCTGTGACGATTTGTTTACTACTGTCATAGATGATCGGCCAAGGTTCTGCCAGCCTAGGCCCGTGACCAGCACACAGAAGTGCTCAGTCGTTGTGATTGCTCCCGGCTCCATGTCAAGTTAACCACTCCTTCCACCGATACGCAGTGGACATGACTTTGCACAGACCATACGACGTCCAGGGCCTCAGACCCGAGTCACTTGAGAACGTAGAGCGCATGACTGCTCACGTATCGGCTAAACGGCTCCCTGAAGGCACATTGCAGCTTATAAGCTTACATCCTCTTCAAGTTTTGTCTACGTGCACCTAAGGCCTAAGTTAGTTGTACTTGTAGGCCTAACCTAGGCAAGGTACGCCCAGGGTTCCTGGGATGCAATTTCGAATCGACATGATCGAGCTATCAAATCTATCGCTCCAGAAACAAACACCTTCAAAATCACGTATCGCACGTGCATCCATCATACATGTACATGTACATGCCTGACGTCCCATACTTCCTGACTGACTCGACATGAGAATAGCTCGGGGTGACCATGGTGATAATATACATGTACTATCACAATTACTTTGAAGTAACGTGTGTACGTAAATCGCGTTCGATCATACCACTCTAATGATTACCCCCCCCCCCCCACCCCTTTCCTTCCACCCATCATGATTACGGAATTTACCCCATCTCATGAAGATGCACTATTCACCAACGGAAGCTACATCATACATGTACATGTACATTACACTCATTATGGTACGGGTACATGTTGTTGTTGTTGTTGTTGTCGTCGTCGTCGTCGTCGCCGTCGTCGTCGTCGTCGTTGTTGTTGTTGTTTGAAGTCTTTATTCTCACGATGGCACCATCGCCAATATGAGTTGTTGTTCATTTTACTTCGCAGATTCTAATGGGCAGGTTGCCCAATAACAAGGAAGCGAAGGAAAAGAAAATAGCAAAGAGAAAAGAGCGGGTGGTACAGCCGTCTTCCTATTCTGAATTCCCTGAACGGAGCAGAGACAATAGCTGGATATGTAACTACATGTATAACACTGCAGCACAGTAGCAAGAGAGCTACCTCGGTCGACATCAGTGAAGCTGGACTAACCGGACTACGAGTGGCTGCGACAGCAAAAGCGACTGTGTATATTAGTAGGCGTGTGTACATGATGTAGGCAGGTAGGTGTGCAGGGAGAATACAGTAGTCACTGGTGGCCCGATATGATTAGTTCTGATTGGCTCCTCCTGCTCCTAACGGGTAATGTCAAACAGGGCTGAACCACAACCATACATTGTACACGCACCAGTTACTAGGGACTGGCGGATTCTGCTCGAAAAGGTGGCAGATTCTGCTCGAAAGGCAGTGAAATTGGCAGAGCCATACAAACCTTATGGCGGGCAATTCATCGAATTCTGCTCCATTTTTTTATCCACATACCAAACATGCATGAAACTTACCAGAAAAAGTACCGAATTCTGCCAATTTTTCTGCCGGCAGAATCCGCCGGACCCTACCAGTTACATGCAGATGAGAATAGGGGTCGTTCCATAAGCTGCACGCCGAATATACATGTATTTATAATTTTAATACGTGCGGAACTAACATACTGTACCCATCCAACAGTGCAACAGGCCGATGGCGGCGGGCTAGCCCCATTACATGCATGCAAGTATAACTGTCTAGGATCAAGGAACACTGCTCGCTAAGCCACGCTAGATAACCTGACTGACTAGAACCTGTGGACTAGTGATCCAAACTAAAAAAAAAGAAGATCTCCTTTTGATTCGGTCTACTCAAAGACTTGACATGCTGCCGATATGATGGCCGAAAACGGTCCTGAAATATTCTAGCAACGGAGGAAAGGCGCAAACATCACAGTCTGCTTGTTTTGCACTGTTGTTGTTGTAGAAGTTTATTTAACGTCGCACCACAAACAGGCGATTTCGCCTCCTTTGATACATGTGGACGACAGAAGGAATGAGAGAGAGGGGGGGGGGGGGACAGAAGTATGGAGAGAGGAAGGGTAGAAATAAATAAGCAATCAACCTCAGGGCTACACCAAAGCAAAAACGGAATGGGAACATACTATAATAGCTTCATACATACATGTATATTGCAAAACACGTTTACTATTCTTCAGTCCGCTATACCACAGAAACCCACTAGCCGAAAAGCATTTAAACGGAGCCATGATGCGCTTTTAGCAGGGCACAGAACTGAAGGTGGCTGGGCTCGGAACGGAGATCAGGCGGGAGCTGGTTCCACAGGACTGCGCCGATGAACTGCATGGTCGCTCGACCCGCAGGACCGGGCCAAAATGGTACTCGAACGAGGTGATGTGCTGCTCCCCGAGTGCGGTCACCAGTAACTCTCACGAAGAAGCTGGTGAAGAGGGAGCTAGCTCGGGAGAACAGACAACGACGGACAAAGATGAGGAGCTTAATGTTAAACATGTCCTCCAGGGTGGTGAGGCGGAGCTGTTCAAAGATCGGGCTCGTGCGCGACCACGGTGGCAGACCAAAGAAGCCGCGGATAGCGCACTTCGTTAGACGTGTGAGGGGCTCCATGTTGCCAATTTGAAGTGACGGATAAAAGGCGTTGGAAGCGTACGACAACCTACCCTGGATCATCGACCTGTAAAACAGGATCTTTGACGCCAGGGTGAGGCTTCGGCGGCTCCGCCACAGCGCACCTACTGACTTCCGCACCTGCTGGATTGTGTGATTGACGTGAGGCTCCCAGGAGAGCTGCCCATCTACCATTACGCCCAGGTACCGCGCTTGTTCCACAACTGCAAGGGCTGCATTCCCACAGCGAATTCGAATGTTATCTGTGTCAGGGGCTGGGCCTCTTGGGGTAATCAACAGAGCTTGCGTTTTCTTTTGGTTCAGCATTAGCCCGCGGTCCTCCAACCACTGCGACAGGCCAGTGATGGCTGTGCTTAGAGAAGAGCACACTTGTTCGCAACTGCCCGAGGCTTCAATTGCAATGTCGTCTGCAAATTCCTGGTTTGTGACCTGCTGGGGCAAGCAGCATCGAAGGTTACGGATGTATAGTGTGAAAAGGAGGGGGCCGAGGACGGATCCTTGCGGCACCCCTCGACTGCATGCGACGTATTCCGAGCAATTTCCGCCCACGACTACGCGTTGAAGCCGCTCACTCAGGTAACTAGTGAACCATATCTGGACAGTACCGCCGACCCCAATGTCGGATAGCTCCTGTGCCAAGATGGTGTGTTTGACACAGTCGAAAGCCTTCGACATATCCACGAATATCACACCTGTGAGTTTGCGCTCATACTTCGCTTTCAGCCAGCGATTGACAGCTAGCACAAGAGCGTCCTCCGTACTGTGGTTCTTCCTGTACGCGAACTGCGAGTCAGGGAGAATACTGTGATCGGTCAGAAAGGACGTAAGCTGAGCTTTGACGATCTTCTCGAGGAGGCGAGAAACGACTGGTAGTAGAGAAATAGGTCGATACGCAGTAGGCTGACAAGGGTCAAGGCCGCCACCTTTGAATAGCGGCGACACATTAGCAATTTTAAACTGACGGGGAACACACCCCTGACATAACGAAGTATTGAAAATGATGCTGAGCGAGGGAGCCAGTATTGATGCCGAGTTTCTAAGGACAATACCCGGCAAGTCATCATGTCCAGTTGCTTTTGACGCGTCAACGGACTGGAGAAGGGCCGTAATGTCCTCCGTCGAAACAGGCGCAAATTCCGTGAATGCTGGTGCTTCACGTTCGGCTGGTGCGTTGGCGCACAGCGCGTCTGGTCGTCCAGGGTCATGTACAACTTCGCCAAAAGTTCGGGAGAGGATTCCAACAGGTACTTGTGGTGGGCTTGAACTTTTCGCTCGTCCAGTCACCACGTTTATCGTATTCCAGAGCTTCCGTCCATCCTTTCCGGCCGACTGTAGGCGAGCTTGAAAATACTGATCCCTTAGCCTCCGATCTAGCTTGCGCGCGGCTGCGCGGAGAGTGCGGTGTTGCTCTCGCAGGCGGACATCGTTTGGAGAGCGTGAAAGAAGTCGGTGGGCCTTGTTTCGTTGACGCACAGCAGATACAAGTTCAGGACACAACCATGGGCAAGGTCGGCGCCTCGGCTTACGAGGAGGTTGTGTGTTCTGGTACAAGATCTGAAGAGGCTAGCTTCACGCCACTAGACGATAAAGCATTCCACGGTGGTGTCAAACCAGTCACGAGGTCCACCCATTACTACGATCTAGACGTTGAGACACCATATCGCTAGCTATGATATCCTCCTTTGTAGGGTCCTGGCCGGCCCTGTAACGCTTTAGTAGTTTATACTAAGTCTAAGGGCTAGTAAGGCCGAGTGACGAACTGCTGACTCAGTTACCATCATTCCCTGAGGTTTGAAATGCAGAAAAATGCACATTGCGGCCAGGCCTTCCTCCTCGTGTCCTTACGACTCCTATAAACCTACAAGACTTGTGTTTGTAATTAGTTAGGACTCTGCCCGTTCAGTGTGTGAAGTTTCAATCGCTAAGGACACTGATGGGGTCGAATACCTTCAAAGATCTATGGAGCCGCCGAGTAGTCAGCACCTATGTCAGGTTACTAGTATTACTATTAGCGTTGAACTGGTACATGTTGGTTCGTGGCCATCTAATATTTTTCACGGGACCAGCAGCACGGAGAGGCAGATCGAGAGTCCTTGACACAAGTGATAGAAGATCAATAGGACACCGATAGACCCTTCTCACGTTAGCCTCTTCTCCTGAGTCAGTATCTCCAGTTCTCTACGCTTGAACGCGCTGGTCTTTAATCGCGTCGGGTTTCCTCCATTCAAAATGGCGTCTGCATCAAAACTACACTGTGATGGTTGATGGCTGTGCACGTGGTGGAAGGGCATTTGAACCTTTGAACCTGCTCGGCAATGCGTGTACACAGTAATAAAATCATGTCGACAAACAACCCTAGGAGGTTTGGGTCAGTAGTACCTTCTGGTGGAGTGGTAAGCACTGATGTACATGTATGTCCGGTGATTTTTCAAGCACATGGTCGCTGGTTCAAACCCCATGCGACCAGGCTTAGATTTTCATGCCTTCGCCCCATGTGATAACAGACAGAAACTGCCTATTTTGGTTACCGATATCTTTACGCATTTTAGGTAATATGATACCTGCTGTTGGTGAATATGATGGATGCAAGCAAACAGCGAAGTGAGATCACCCCAGACATCCGCCGGCAAGGATGCACAGGTGCGGTTGGTCAAATCGGGACATCATGCCTTTTCCTCCACGTACCTCCACTGGAGTAGTACACACGTTCACGTCCCGACGACCACAGGAAGGAGAAGAAGTCGCGGCGTGAAGCAGCTTCCAACGTCCTCCTGATTGTTCAGCAAATCCCTCTGGGCAGTTCACCTGAGCTGCGACCCTAACCGACTTAGTTGCCAGTGACTCACTGAGGTCCAATTTCCAACATCAGTGCGCAAGGTGCAAGAGAACGAGGTGCACACGCGGACACACACCATCCGATCGCCCATCAAATACCGAGGTAAGTATTTTGTTAGCGTCGAAAACGCGCCGTGAGTGAAGACTTCCCCTGGAGTGAGGTTTCCCCTCCCCCGACGCAGCAGGCCGAAGCTTGCTAGCATGCAGCATTGCTAATGCATACACCACGTACTGTAAGTGTTAGATAATACTAATACAGTAACAGATCCTCGAGTCCTAGCTCCCGTGCCACGAGGCACGAGGCGAGCATTTCGTGGGTCGTGGAGCTTCATGGTTCACGATGAGTGACACTGACAGGTAGACCAGTACGGAGCATGCACGTGCGCGACTTCGCGGTGATGTTGTTCCCGATCTTCCAGTGATAGTGTTGCTCAGTGTTTTGCTGCAGGCTTTATAGTGAGAGTTGTTTCTAACTGCTGCGACACTTCACACAAGATTCACACTGCACTGTAGCAATAGAACGACGTAGATCACTTAGAACATAAGCATTAGCACGGGGAGCGCAAGGAAAGTGGCGAGCGCAGGTGCATTCACTGGTCTCAGCAACTGCTCAATCAGCTAGCCTAGCCAGCCACACGGCATAGAGAGCAGCACCCTATCGCGTAGTACCGCGGGACATCCCAGCAGCAGCAGCAGCACCGTGCTAACCTAACTGCCTGGCGTACCAACACGTAAGCAGAGCTGTGCTAGCTGCACAGAGCAATGTGTGCTAAGGTCTCACGCATAGTTTGTGTGGCCCAGCGCATTACTTAGGTAGCCGACGCATATCCAACTTGTGCCGGAGTGCAAACGGGAAGGAAGTAAACGCATGCAGCATTTTCTTCATGCTCTTGTTATCTGTCCTTTGACGGACTGTCCAGTGTCCAGTAGGGTTCGGAGCCAATGATGGACGCTGCCCGTGTATACAGATTCGTCTTGCTGCTCATGGGATCACTGCCAGTCGCAATCTGGACAGCTGAGAAAGAGCTGGAAGGTCAGTGCTGGCCATGTATTGTAGACTTGTACGTGTGTGTGTGTGTGTCTGTATGTTTCCTACCTTGGGCCTTTGACCGCCGGAAATGCAAGAAAGGGGACCTTCGGGATGTTTAGCATAGGCTCATGCGTCGACAGCACGCATGCATGGTCGGGAATGGCCGACCTAAAGGTGAAATTAAAGCAGCACTGAGGTGAGGAGAACTGATCAGATTTGGTCACAGGATCCTATGGCATGCAACACTAGTAGTACATGTACTGTCAACAGAACAGATGTTGCTATGCTGGTTACAGATTAGTGCCGTTGCGGACCGCAGTTCGTCAGGCTTGTGACGTGCGGGCCAGCAAGGTGTCCAGAGTGGGGGACATCGGAAAGGACAGTGCACGGTAGAGTACTCTGAGAGATTCGCAGGTGCAACTGGCGCCATGTGGGAGAGGTAAGTAACGCGTGGCTGACATTGAAACGAGGGGAGGTCTTTCGAACTGTTCTTACACTTAGTCGTTCTGGTAAATACCCGCTACCCTGTTAGTCAGTTTGGGGTTACTAGTAGTAGTACATGTAGTAGTATGTCATTGGCAGCGTTTTGCCATCTTCAGACAGTATTGTCTAGAGTTGGGCTGTGTAGCACGCCTCCTTACAACATCACTGCCATCACTGGAATCAGTCATAATAGCTAGTGTCTGTATCAAAATTTAATGCAAGTCGACAACATCAATCTTCAATGCACATGGCACTAGTGAGTGAGTGAGTGTGGATCATGCTACATCGTGCAGCACTATTTCTACATGACTTTCTGGAAGGGGTCTGTCTATTCGTGTAACTGGCACATGCTCGCCCGGCGCGGGGTCCCCAGACTTGTACAAGACCAAGCCATCTGTAAAATGGAGAAAGCAGGAGGCAATAATGAGCAAGTGTGCATACCGTCTTGATGTACATGTATCTGATAATGAGCAAGACATTACACACACACACATACACACACACACACACACACACACACACACACACACACACACACACACACACACACACACACACACACCACCACCACCACCACCAGAACTGGCCAACTCTTCATCTAGTACATGATGTACTGATGTACATGATGACTGTGCATAGTGCTGGGAGTGCAGTGACTATTTGATGCAGCCTGCCATACATAACGCATAACACAACGAGAAGCCAAGACAAGGATGTATAATTTAAGTAGATCATAACTGGTACTACTACGGCTGTGTCCCGCGCTGACTGGGAGCTTAGACTACCCTTCTGAAGCCGGCTTGCCTCGTCTTTGAGGTTGAGCACAGGGTAGACTCTCTCTACCCATATGGTCGTGAGATGGCATGTGGGGTATACTGCGTGGACCATTAGTCATAGCTGAATCACCTATTGTCAAAGCTGGTCGAAATAAGTGAGCATGTGGCGCGCTTGGGGAGAATGTGATTGTTTCCGTGGAGTTTTGGAGAACAGTGTGTCATCACTGGCCACGTAAAACTGTGAGCCTTCAGCCCTTCACTATCTGCTTGTTATCTGATATCCAACTTTTGCGGAGACATATCTCTGTCACTTTGAAGTTCTGTGTTACTCCACGTGTCCATGCCACACTGCTAGCACATGCACGTTGCCGCGGAGCAGTCTCAGGGACTATTGGCTCGGCCCAGCTGAGCTAGCAGCAATTCTGTGTGTTGTGTGGCCAGCTACGGAAGCGGCAAATGACAGAGAGCCGAGTAGACTGTCATTCGCTCGGAAGCATCCCAGCCCAGCTTCAGTGGATCAATTGTTTTGACCTGCTATGCTTCGCGGACGCACCAAATAGGATTTTCGGTCTTTGACCACTTTGCGGTGGGTCTGATCAACTCACCTCCCATCGCTTTAGGAGTTGCATCTGCGCCTTGATCCACAGACTGTGACAGAGCTAGAGGGCGGTGGTGGCGTTCCTAGGATTACGTGAAAAAGTCTGTCTGACTGCCGAATCTCACGCGAGCCTTGAAATGTTTTATTTTTATGGTTACTGTTTGCCCAGTCAACTCCCGGATGACAGCTGGGTTGAGAAGCTCGTGAGGTCTCAGTGTTCACGAGGACCGGACCAACAGTTTGGTGTCTGGGCTCAAGTGAGCGGCTCTTTCGCTCCTCTTTGAGGTTCTGATAGGTGCTGCATGTCGGGGTCTGTGTGTTACAAGATCAGCAGAGAGTGCTAGTAGTATGGCGAGTATCGGGTCAGATGACCTGGACAGTGCAGAGAAGCACTACAAACCACACATCAATTGAGAAATCAACACGTAGAAAGCCTGAAAGGATGCCCCGTGGACATAGTTTGGGCAGTCGAAAAGCAGTTGCGTGGCGAGCAGCAGCAACTAACGTGTTACTTTTCTGGAGAGATATTTGCTTTCCCTAAGTGCATGCGCCTGCATTCTTGTGTTGAATGCGGCGTGGTGGAGTAAAGCAATCCTGCACTGCAATGTTGTTTCACCGCCGCGGCCCTGGCTTGGAGTTAGAACAACAGTCGATGAAATCGAATTACACAGTATTGCACTCCGCTTTGGTTCACTCCGACAATGGAGCGGGCCCCCTCGACAACAATGCGGGAGAAGGACAGTATCTGATTCTGCCACGTGTTGAGGAGCGCGGTAGGCGCGTTCCTTGTAACTGCCTGCGGCGGCTTCATTGTGTTCCTGGATGTGCTCCAGTGCCGAAGCGTGTTGGATTGTAAGGATGTACACATGCTCACGGCTAGATTCTAGTTTCTACCACACCTCTCACTCAGGCCGGAGAGGGCCAGCTTCAGACAGACAGAGAGCGTCCTTGTACTCCAAATAAGTTGGAATGCCGTCTCACACGTCTGTCTCTGTCAGTCTCTAGGTGACTGCAGTACTACTCTCCTCACTACCATAGTACCATAGCAAACTAACTAAAGAGAGCGTAATGTGACTAGTAGTAGCCTGTATTAATTTTGTAGTTGAGAGCTGGAGTTGGAGCACGGTACGGGCTGAGATGATAGTGATGGTGACACAGACTCAGTGGCCGCTGGTCGCACTGCACAAGAGCCATGGTGAATTCAGCCTTGCTCCTCAAACTTGCTAGGCAAGATGCACTCATATCCTAATAGTAGTAATGCCACACCCAGTGTGCCCTGTCCCGTCCATGAGAAGCTGAGGCACAATCACTTGTACACTCTTCCTGTCGGCCATGCAGTTGAAGCTTTCTCTGATTTGTGGGGAGACAGAGAAGGGTGTGTGCACTGCATACTTTGCCTGCAGTCATAGGTAGACTGAACGTTCTGCAAGCAGGCCGGTCTGACTAACACATAGTGATTGTCACACCGTTGAACATCTCCACATGTGAAACCAACAACAAACTTGCAAGACACTTAGGGATGATTAGGGCAGAGGCCCCAGTTACTTGTAGATTATTATGTGACCTAGCGGTTAGCTAATACCTGGCAGCGCGACATTACTTACATTAGCAGTAGGATCAGCGGCATGATGGATTCTCATGTGACCAATGATGTCATTAGAGAGGATTCGCAAGACATTACTTTTGGCATAGCGTGAAATTTCGCGTCAGAAACTGCATACAAATGTCGGATTCTAGCGTGAGCTGCACGTAGGGTAGCTCCGATGCTTGCTTTCGAATCCGACGTTTGAATGCCATTTCCGACGCAATATTTCACGCCATGCCAAAAAGTAATGTCATGCAAGCCCTCTCTATTATGCGCCCCAAGATGAGGAAACTATGTGCAGTGAGCTTATCTGGGGCCGGCTCGTATTAACTTTAAAAATACTTTTTAAAGAAGTAATTTCATGGAGCAACATAATGTTATGTTCTAACTTATAACACTGGCTAGCCAGCTATAATTATCTAGTACTCTTATCAATAGCATTGCATGTAGACGAGTACTATTCTGCTGTACTAGTAACTGATGATTGAATATCCTCTCTTCTCTGTTGATAGGCTGCTATGGCAACAATGGAGTCCAGCTATAATTATCTAGTACTCTTATCAATAGCATTGCATGTAGACGAGTACTACTCTGCTGTACTGGTAACTGATGATTGAATATCCTCTCTTCTCTGTCGATAGGCTGCTATGGCAACAATGGAGTCCACCTGTCGGAGACAGTATATGCTTGCCGTGGCGAGTGGGTGGGTCACATATCCAATGCCAGCAACCTGTGTGCCGCAGGCTATCACGTGTGCAGATGGGACGACCGTCGGAGCCTTCGTCAGCTGGAAGCACCGCACGTCATGCCGTCGAACTTTGCAGGCGGCGAGCTGAACAGCGACTGCTTTGCCTACAACGCTGCACAGAACCAGGACTCGTGCAGGCCGTGCCACGGACAGCCGGGCGAGTCTGACCAGATGGCCGGCATTGGCCGTCAGTGTGCTAGCGAGGAGTACGGCTATAGGCGGTCGGTTTCCTGCTTGGCGTCGGGCAGGGTCATTCATGACCACGGCGCACGGCCACATGGCACTGAAAGCTGTACCTACTGGCAGCACTTTTCAACAGGTGCCGTATGCTGCAAGGATATTGAGGACACAAGTAAGTACAGACCGGCTCTCACCGTGTATGTACACGTTGCATTACAAGTACATATGCATGCAGAGCGGACTGCTTATATCCAGCACCAATTTTCAAAATACATACATCTATATGAAGTAGGTTGTAGCAACTACTGCATGCATCCTTGGCAATTCCTTGCGAAAAGTGGACCTGGTGTTGGCATATGAACCTGAAAAAATAGTAACACTGTGACAAACATGTCCAATGTTCTTCCTCTTATCCATCCAGCTTCACCATCCCCTAATCCAAGGACGCCGACAACATCGGGCCGGCTAGTTGTCGATCTGACGTATGAAGAGTCGAATCCACTTGTATACAATGCCAGCCAAACCGACCAGGGCTTTAACGAACCGCTAGAAGAAACCGAGCCACCAATCTACTTCAATGGCTGCAGAGCTCAGAATCGCTCCGGCCTGTATCATCTGCGGGATGTGGCTGCATGCCAAGGAGCATGGTCTGGACATGTGAAGAATGCTGATACACTGTGTGCACCGGGGTGGAAGGTAAGACTTGGCATGGGGATGCATGGCATGTTAGAAGTAAGCTCAAGTCAATCCTCTTCTGTCTAATCCGAGGTTAAGCCAAGTTCACAGCAGTGCATGTACTTCGAAGAACACTCAGTACTTTGTTTGTGGTACATGTACAAGCCAGTGTATGTGCCAACCTTTTGAACCTGATAGCACTGTCTTGCAACACTGCATAGAGAACAGGGAGTAGTAAAATACCGGTATTTTGCTACTCCCTGATAGAGAATGTAAGCACTAAAGATGTCACGCTAGATGTGCTGTGCTACCAGCTGCTGGTATACTACAACCAACACACTAGCAGTGTAGACAATGAGACATGCATAATTATGATGGCATTCACTGTTCCCATGGTTACCCGGTCATTTCTGCTACTTGCTCTCCAGGTGTGCAGTCATGAAAACACAGAAGAACTGGGCAGTATAGACTTTTCCTATTCCAAGAGAAGAGGTCTTCAGGGATGCTTTGCGATCAATGCGGCGCACAGCCGAGGGCAAGCCTGTCAGCGCTGCAGGGAAGGGAGTACAGTGCCGCTGCAAATGGCCGGTGTCGGAAGCTTCTGCTACTGGAGTAGGACGCGCACGCGGAAAGCTAGCCGCAAGGAGAGGTCATGCTTCGGCAAGGGACGTGTTGATGCTACGTCGTATCGTCCGCGGCGAGAGTGCTCCCACGATGTCAGCCTGAGTGGAGTGGTCTGCTGCAGACATGGTAAGCAACGACTATCGTTCATGATGCTATGTTTTTAAGTTTTTACTTACACTGCCCTGTCCTTGTAATGCAGTGGGTCCAAGTGCATTGAATCTGCTGTGGTGATTACATAAGGAGTACAGTCAGGCCTCGCTTATCTTTTCCTCTTTTATCCGGATCCCTCGCCATCCGGAAGAAAATCGTTGGTCACCGATTTACAGCATATTCCATGCATACATACAGTATGGGTGTTCGATTATCCGGTTCCCTCGCCTATCCGGATATTTTTTGTGGAAAACGGATGTGTGCGGTTAAGCTAGGTCTGACAGTAATGATTACCAGCACATGGATATTATTACCCTTCGATCATCTCTCCACCAAAGTCCAAGCTAGGTACATTATGATGCAAAAGGGACACACTTGGGACAACCGCTAACGATTTTGGCCACCTTGTTTCACAGACTGCCTGGGAAGGGGAACATTGTGGAAAAACCAGGTCCAAAAATCTCAATTCATCACAGACCCATGGTGGAAATGTCCGGACCATCTATGCCTCAATTTACGGATAACTAAATGATCCACGCGCTGCACTTTCAAAGGCAATTTTCTCCACTTCATGCAAACCGTCATCAAGTACCATTTTGCACATGACAGCTTGTTTACGACGGTACTTCTTGCCATACCCTCAAGAACCAGGACACTAACTCTTTCTCAATATTATTCAGGGGCCACTACAACAATTTCTGAGATTACCAGTCGTTTATAAGCAGATTAAGTTATTGCTGTAGTGTGTTGATTAACCAATTGTGAGCGACAAACTGCCAAGAGCTGGACATTCTCTACACGAAAAATAAGCACTGGGAATCGATGGTAACAAAGGGAACAAAAGCACTTGAGAACTTTTTCAAGAGCTGTGTGGCACAGGCATAAATGTTCTGACTCTAGGCCAGTGGTTCACAAGTTGTGTAGATTCCACAGACACACTCTTATTGGGTTAACAAGCTGGCCTGCTGGTGTTAATTAAGAGGATAGGCCAAGCAGATGTGTACGGACTAAAGTTTCCGCAATGTGCTGCTGCCACACACGCACTGTGCCTGTTCTGCTGCTGTGCGCTGACTGTGTGTTACCTGCCGTTTATGATGTGTAGAAATGGAGGAGCCGCCGCATCGCAGCTGTGGACAAGGTTGTGTGCACGGGACCTGTAATAGTTCTATGGGCGATAATGACGGTGTCTGCCAGTGTCATCAGGATTGGACAGGCCCGACATGTGAACAAGGTACAGGGGACTAAAGATGGCTCCTATATGTACAGGAACTTGGCAATTTGACTTATTTGAATTTCCCTCCAATTTCAAAGTATGTGAAGGTTGTCCGATAATAATGGTAGGTAGAGAGTGAAATAGGGAGATCAAAATTATGCAGCTGTAGCACTATATTTGGGTCACATCATGAGTAACTCATTACTGTTCGCAACATATGTTAAGTGACATGACACAGTGCTTTAACCTCACGATGATACTGTGAGTGAGAAGATGTGATGAATGGCGATTGACGTTGACATCGTTGCATGGTGTGTGATTGCGTTCACAGCTATCTGCCGACCGAAGTGCAGGCACGGAGGCAAGTGCATTGCTCCAAACAAGTGCCAGTGTCTTCCGGGCTACAGTGGGCGACTTTGCAAACCAGGTAAGTGTACTGGAATTGCTGATTTTAGAAATCATTTAGCCCTGCTGCCAGGAACGTGCTTGCTGCAAGAAGTATAATGATCCGGCACAGGAACCAGTTCTAATCAGAATTTTATTTGCGAGCCTCTCTTACTCAGGGCCAGTCAGAGGAGATTGTGTTTTGAAACCTTTCATAGTCAGTCTAGCCAATGGAAGGTGTGACAGTGTTTGTTTGCTTTGTTTTGTTACGTGTTTCGCCTACTTGCAGAGATACGACCATGCAGCGGTGGATGTGTGCATGGTATGTGCAACACAACACGGAGCAGGCAAGGTATTTGCCAGTGTCAGGACGGGTGGTCAGGTCCCACATGCAGTCAAGGTCAGTTGTGCCCTATTTCATATCAAACTCTGTGCGTTAGCATGTGTTTGTACATGGTAGACATAAATACACGTGATTAGCGGACACAGGGACTGGTGCCGGCTGGCAAGGCCAACCTCCAAAGGAATCCAGTTGAGTGGGTGTCGGTGTCACCGCCATAACTACATGTACGCCTTTGATTAATTGAGACTTACACACACACACACACACACACCCACACACACACACACACACACACACACACACACACACACACACACACACACACACGTATATACTCCGAAGTACCTACATACTTAGCATTATTTACACAGCTCTGTTTATAGGTACTGGTAAAGGCCTTCTACTTCAAAGGTCCATGGAGGCATTCTGATAGGGACGACGTCCAAATTCGGCTAACACCACTGCTACTCTGACCCTCTGCTTGTGTGCGGCCATTTTGTCGTTACAGCTGTGTGCCAGCAGCCATGCCAGAATGGCCAGTGCGTTGCCCCCAACATCTGCGTGTGCAATAAAGGCTGGAAAGGTTCCAGTTGCCACCGGGGTGAGTTCTCGCCATGCTCTTGTTCTCAACTGAGGCGTTCATAGCACAGGCCTCGGTTTACGAAAATGTGGCAACACCCTCATCAGTCATCAGTCATCAGTCATCAGTCATCAGTCATCAGTCATCAGTCATCCCCCTGGACATGGACACTAACAGTACCAGTTGTCTTGAGTTGCAATCCTCATCATTTTTGTCACAAGTTGGCATGAATACTGGATAAATACTGGTGCACAAGTACACGTTGTAATGTTACGTTGTCTTTTGTTTTCCTGCTCGTGCACGTGTGCGTGTGGTGTACAGCAATCTGCAAAGGCTCCTGTAACCATGGCAAATGCGTATCACCAGACCGGTGCAGATGTCGGAAGGGCTGGAGTGGGAGGCGCTGCAGCAGAGGTAAACTTACTCATGTACATCATGTAGTGTGTACTTGCAAAATATTACTCCATTATTTTTTGAACGTCAGACCACAACTCTGTGCTCCCGCCTGACCTACACAACTTGCACACAGCACCAACATAGCGTCCACAACACGGATAATCCTGTTGAATACTTGAAGTAGGATTTGTAGGAACAGTTATTGGAACACATGTACAGTAGGTATCGGTTATAGCGTGGGTGTTTGAAAAACGACTTTCTATTCTTATTTCCGATATTTCTTACACACGATAAATCAAGTGTGGCATATCACATGCATGTGCGCAGAGGCAGGAAGATCATCGTACATGATGACAGTACTTCTGTGCATGTGGCTGGTCATAGTCACATAGTCTTACCATGTGGCTATGCAAAATGAGTTACATGACCACAATAGTTGAATCTGCAGCACTACGACGCAACGAGAGTCAGATCAGAACGGAATTGGACAGGCGATACACTTTGTACTAATCTGGCATGTTTCGCTACACAAAGTCCATTCTTAGGACCGATATATTCTACTATGCGATAAAATTGCTTGAAAGAATAAATGTGCACTTGAAATCCATGTTATGATTATGAAAACATGAGAGTTCATTCTTGTAGGCAGTATATTCTTTTACACGACCACGCTATAACCAATACGCACTGTAGTAGCAGAACACCCTCACTTAGAAGTTGGTCCTTACCATGAAAACTTGAACCCTTCTTTTCGGGAAGTTGTGGGCTAGAGAAGCGAATGAATGTGAGAAAATACATAAAACAAAACTGAAATGGAGCTGAGCAACCGAATAGGTGCGCATAGTCACTGCCCTACCAAAGCACAGTGATCTATGAGACAAGTGCTGCGTCATGTGATGATCATCCACAGTGAATGCCCCCCCCCCCCCCCCCCCCCCGAATCCCTTCCTGGTACATGCACTCTGAAAATTTGAATCCATGACCCCCACCTCTCTCTCTCTCTCTCTCTCTCTCTCTCTCTCTCTCTCTCTCTCTCTCTCTCTCTCTCTCTCTCTCTCTCTCTCTCTCTCTCTCTCTCTCTGTCTCTCTCTCTCTCTCTCTCTCTCTCTCTGACACACACTCCTGCTGGGGTCTCTGTTTATTTAAAATTTCTTTTCTCTTCTGCATCGTGTGACTGTACATTGCAGCGATATGCAAGCAGCCCTGTGACTCTAGGAGAGGTCGGTGCGTAAGCCCGAATATCTGCCACTGCTTCAACGGCTACATTGGCAAGAGCTGTGAAATACGTGAGTTGAAAATTCCCTCACCTTTCCACGCCACATATGCCGGTACATACATTGTGTAGTAGTTCTGTTTTCAAAATATCATTGTTCACTCTACCCTTGTAGACGAATTCTGATTAGCAAGGTCCAAAATCCTGTCACAAATCACTGACAAGTGCGGTAATTTTAATCATTAAAATGAAATAAGTATATTCTCAATCGTTGCTTGTGCTTTCGTCCAGGTCTTGGCCACTTGTCACAAAGTCGGAAAAACAACAGATGATGGTGATCATGATAATGAGGATAATGAGGATGATGAAAAGGAGAAAAATAACTGGCTGGCAGAGCAACCTACGCCACGCGAAAGTCTGCTCCAGAAATTAATGCGAAGCTGCATGGCGAGCAAACAGTGATTGTGAAGAGTTACAGCGTATCCCTCAACGTGATGCCCAGAGCTATCAGACTGACCAATGGAGTGGGTCATGTCAAACTATTCAAATATATTCAGGAGATATTTCCAATTTCATTTTAGTTTTTTTTTGTCTTCGCTTTGTTCCATTACTTGATAGTTCGTTTTGATGACAATTGCCAAGTCAACAACATACACTGAGTGCCACAAGTGATATCGTTACTCTATTGATGATAATTATAGAGTTCATAATCACCAAATAATCTCACCTATATGATTAGGCTAACTAATACTACTCCTTGACCGCAGTAAGCCCAGAGTTTCGCCTTGGCATTTTCCAAGGAAGATATTTTCTATTCCCACCTACCCCGTAACTGCAGTAAGCAAAGATTGAGTTTGCCTTTTGATAGTGATGCACGTCATAATGACAATAGGTACGTCGAAGTACTTGTAAGGTGTAAACTATAGCTCGTGCTTGATATTGATATCTGTCACTATTCCACGCCACACATACCAGTATCTTCCACCGCGGGAGCAATATTTCAGAACACTGACAACACCTGTGGCCTGTGGAAAGCTGTGTGATCGCACATCGTTCATGATTGCATGACGACAGGCCAGTGACCCTAATTCAGCCTGGAGGACGAACCCCTGGGGCAAGGTGACCAGCTGCATGATGTCAGAATGTCTGGAGCAAAGATACTGCAATCTAATATAATGATAAAGATATGTAGTCCCAATGCTACAACACACCGGTGTGTCAGTGTGTCATTACATACTTGTGTAAGTTATCTTGAAGGTCGGTGACAGTAAAGCACCTCAGCAAATTCTCAACAGTAATCACATCAGCAGGAGTTGAGGACTCTCTTGATAATCCCTGTAAACAAAGCAGGGTGTGACAGACCTGGCCTGCTCTGACTTAAACAGCCCAAGTCCAAAAGCTGTTAAATGGTAAATACCACAAGCCCAGGGTTCTAGGAAAAATAGGCCAAATGCCAAGTTCACTACAATAGTATCGTGTTTTGAGCTGCGGTGGGACCAAGACATATGACATGGCCAGTCTAGTGTCAAACTCCTGTGCACACTGACCACTGGCTATGGTCATCTACCAGTCGTGTGGGTAGGCTGCCGGCACGCAAGGCTGCAAACACTGCCAAACAGCTCTGTCATCAATGTTGGTCCTGGTCCTGCAAGGGTCACCGGGTGGAGTGATAGCACTATTGCAGTAGAGTATGCAGGACTTTATCCACCATGGAAAACTGGCACATGTACATGTAGTACCACCACTGGTCACACGCATGGTGATCATAGCCATGCAAATGCCTAGATTGCTCACACTCTATGCGTATCATACGCCAACATCTGGGCAGATCAGGAGTTTGGCACGGTGCACTGAATTCTGCCGTGGCCTGTCCCTGCAGCTGCTCCGTGACAGTGTCCGCATCGGAAGAGTCCAAATTCCACACTAAACAGTTGAGCACAGCAACGCTAGTCTCTCAGTCCCATTTGCTGGAGCGTCTCTGTCCACCGGCAGTAGTGGATGCTCGACTATGGTCAGCGTCGGGGTTGTGCACGGCATTGATGTAGGCAATATACGCCACACAGCCTGTCAGCGTGGTCACTCCAAACGCCATGATGTATTTGTTCTGCAGACAAGACCCAGAAAAACCAGCGCTCATTCACATGGTATCAGGTGGAAGACATGCACAGTAAAAATAAAATAAACAAGCACAATGAGTTCATAGTATAGAACACTTCTGTCTGCAGATTGAGTACTGTAAGAGCCTTATATATAACGAAGTGCTAAATTTAACGAGTTAACGAGGACAAATCTGTCGTTAAAATAGAAAACGTTTTACAGATATCAATACTAATACTGTTGTTAGTGAGCATTGAGAATGAGTGAGAAATGTTGGTACAAGCAAACTGGTCAATTTTTGGGAAATCGTTACACATGTACTTACGGCCCCTTAAAATAATTGCTTTTACCGTATTACAAACAGATGTACATGTAACTCGGATGTTGAGCCAATAATAAATGTAGAAAGGAAAAGGACATATGGATACGAGTTTAGAGTAACTCTCCATCACTGTAACTG
The DNA here is from genome assembly GCF_964019385.1 of Sycon ciliatum. Taxonomy (NCBI): domain Eukaryota; kingdom Metazoa; phylum Porifera; class Calcarea; order Leucosolenida; family Sycettidae; genus Sycon; species Sycon ciliatum. The sequence goes on along the minus strand of NC_088643.1, from coordinate 80,576,078 downwards.
GATACTATATACAGTCAGAAAGTGCAACAACTAGGCACAAAACTGACAGAGTACTGAGGCATTCGACGTCCTGACACCTAGCTTCAACACATCTCCGAATGTCTCAGTACTCTGTCAGTTTTGTGCCTAGTTGTTGCACTTTCTGACTGTATATAGTATCTGGTTACAGTGATGGAGAGTTACTCTAAACTCGTATCCATATGTCCTTTTCCTTTCTACACGAACATGTAGTTACATTTTGGACTGCCTGCCCCCCCCCTCTCCCAAGATCTTTGCATCCACCCTGCACTGTCCAGAAGAAAGACAATTATTCCCGTAGCTATGCAGAAGACGTTACTTCAGTAACGTCTGGCGCTAGCCAGGGTCCACACAGCTTTAATTTGGTGTTTGTTTGTGTGTTTGTTTGTTTGTGTCACGCCTGGCGCTATCCGTATCTGACGGCAAAAAAGCATAGGATGTTATAAATTTTTCAATTCTCCTTTTTTTCAGGCATATCCTGGGATTCGAACCCGCACTATCGCCCTACATGCATTCCCCCATACACTTCGCATTCATACCCATTCTTCCAAGTTGCGTTACGTTATTATCTTGCGTTTGAAAGCCCTATTTGAATATTGCGGGAAGCTGTATGTGGCCAGCTGTGTTTGATGGTACGGTACGGGAGACGGTGTCGTATTACCCTCGATCGTACCTGTCCCGTCCCTATCCCCTACCGTACCGTGCCATCAAAGACGGCTGGCCACAATGCATATAACTCAAATAGGGCTTTCAAATGCAAGATCACAATGTGAAACAACTTGGAAGAATTAGTATGTATGCGAAGTGCATCGGGGGATGAATGCAGGGCGCGCGATAGTGCGGGTTCGAATCCCAGGTTATGTCTAAAAAAAAGGAATTTTTTAAAGAATTTATAACATCCCTATGCTTTTTTTTTGTCTAGGTCATCAAGGCAAAAAAGCATAGCGTAGGGCCCTGAGCTTCCAAGCTCTCTCGTTAATGATGTCGGTTCGAATGGCATATCTCTCGCTTGCATACGATAAGCCAAACTTGCCAAATCGCCAATTGTATGATCACGTTGCCATAGGGACCAGCACAGTGATGACGCACGTTCTGCTTAGCTTCGTGAGAGAGAAGGCTGATCACTGCAGAATTTGGTCATTTTCAATTGTCTTATTGTATTCACGATGTGAAAGAAGTGCTGTGTTCAATGCTGTTAGTGCCGTGAACTGTTTATCGTCCTTCTCCTGCATTTTCCTAGGCTGACTGTAGCCTAGGAAATGGTTCCTCTAGGAGAAGATGCTTGGTATTCACCTTCTCTCCTGAGAAACTTTTCAGCAAACTTTCAAAAAAGTACGGCATTACGTTTGTCAATCTCCACCACCCGTCGTCTCACCTGGCTTCAGAAGATGTTACGAGAGATAGGAGAGTCGCCAGAAAGCATCACGCCCATCCTCAGGAACTGGAAAGAGCAAACGGCATGGTCCTTGGTTGGGGTAAACGCTGAACTTCTGATCTGTCTCAACCAAGATTTCAGCACTTTGTTCGTCACTTTTCGCTTGTCTGCTGATGTCTCCGCACTCCAGCTTTCTCCTGTCGGTGTCAAGTCCCAGTGCACAACGGAGAACTACTAATAAACAGTTCACGGCACTAACACCATTGAACACAGCACTTCTTTGACATTGTGAATACAATGAGACAATTGAAAATGACCAAATTCTGCAGTGATCGATCTTCTCTCTCTCACGAAGCTAAGCAGAACGTGCGTCATCACTGTGCTGGTCGCTATGGCAACGTGATCATACAATAGGTTGTCGAAGTGCCTACGTCACACTGCCTGAAAACTTGTAGGTACAAGGCCAAGTGGTGACAAACAAAAGTCGCGTCACCTGCACTTGTCGTGTTTCCAGCGGTCACGGCATCACTTTGACTGGGGCGCACTGGTGCAAGGTCGCGACTTCAAATTTTGTTTTACTTCAAGAAGTTTCTCCTTCGCTCTCAAGCCATTGTGCGGTGTTTTCCTGCTGAGTGTTCACCAGCACCTGAGAGATAGGAGTTCTGATTTTCGCTTGCCGCTGGACAAGGAAACGAGCCCAGAGTTGGTTGGTCTCAGAACTAAAAGAAATCAGCGATCGCTGCGATAGAAATAACAGAGACACCCATCATTGCTTCTTGGCCGGCGACTACATGTAAAGCCGAACGCCAGTACAGGCACAGCAGTGGCCAAGCAAAAAATTAGCTACGGCCTTTCCTTCTCTACAAAGCGAAAACTACAAACTCGGCGACAAGTAGCAGTATATTTGAAAATAGTCTCGCTCGCGCGCTCCTCAGTCAAAATGATGCTGAACCTGTGTTCACAGCATGCTGCTGCCACTGGAAACACGACAAGTGCAGGTGACGCGACTTTTGTTTGTCACCACTTGGCCAAGTAACTACGCGTTGTCAAGAAGCTGTGACGTCAGGCTTCGACGGCCTATTGGTGATTTGGCAAGTTTGGCTTATCGTATGCAAGCGAGAGATATGCCATTCAAACCGATATCAAATTGCCTTTCATCTGAATCCTACGCCCGAGGAAGCTGAGACACTCCCTTTCACCTTTATTCCCAATCGAAATCGCCACTTCCACCGAAACTGGGTGAATGCGCCCTACTAGATGGGGAGTTGTATGCAAAATGTCACTAAAGGCGCCATTTTGTTCTTATAAAAGCACGGACGACTGCAATTGGCCCATATGTTGTAGTCTTTTGGACGCTGAGTCGACTGGTTTTGGTCCGAAAAGGCTGCGATGCAGCGTTTGGCCCTTATTCCCAATCGACCACGGTTGAGTAAGCAGTCACGTGCTCATGCGTACACCAGTTACCTGGTCACCGTTTCCGCAGGCTACAACTAACAGCCTGTTGGAGCGCGTTCCTGTCATTCGAGTTGAACCTCGGTGTGAAAGTTGTAGTCTGCCGGCACGGTGACCAGGCGACTGGTGTACGCACGAGTGACTGCTTACTCAACCGTGTTCGATTGGGAATAATCGGACCAAGACCATTCGACTCAGCACCCCGAAGACTATAACTGGTGAAAATTTGATTTTTAGGGTATACTCAGTACTTCCCCTTTTTTCTTTGTCATATCAGAGCGCATTTCTCCAATACGCAAAGTTGGGCTTCAGCCACAAATAGCATTGTAGTGAACAGTGGATTAGTAGTAAATCACTAAATGAATATTGGGTGTAGTCGTACAGACAGTGCAGAAACACTACACACCTCGTTCGAAATACATGTAGATTCGGATCCTACTCTGTTTTCTTTTTTAATGTGAAAATTTAATGTGATGCCATACTACTACAGTGCATTTCAAAACTATAGACGCGTAGGGTTTTTGAAATATTTCAAATTTGGCTGGAACCTTTTGAGAATAGTTTTCGGAATATTGCTCAGAATCGCTCCACAATTACTCTCATATAGTTTCTAAAGGATTGGATAACAGACGCCCAATTTGGAAAAAATTATGCACAAAGTGATCACAGATTTTATGTGGTATAGATGCTGGCATAACGGTTTTTGCCTAGGTAGATCTACGCGTCTATAGTTTTGAAATGGACTGTAGGCCCATATTATCACTAATTAATTAGTTCCTTGTGGAGTTATGGTAGCTAGTACGATACCAAAAACCCGATTGCAGACGCAGCTGATAGTGATAGTGACAAATGGGTATTTTGGAATCTCTATCTGGCTGATCTGGTAAGAAGGAAACTCACCGGTCTAGCGAAAAGCTCGAAGTTGACAACACGAAAGAAGGGAGTTGATTCTCTCCTCGCAGCTTCACGCCAGTTGGTATTCGTCCGGGGCTCAGATGTTTGATTGCTTTTATCGCCTCCCATTTTATCACAAACACGCTAGGAAAATCAATACCTTGCTTGGAACAAAGCCTGGAGGCAAACTTCAGCTGGTGATATCCGAGTGAAAATCAAAACAAACTAATAAGGCCAAACTAAAGAAGGTGTGTGGTTCGACTAACATGGACATTTTTTTTACGGGCGGGCGGGCGGATTTTTTTTTTTTAATATATATTTTTAGTACATGTAAATACACTGTATACGCGTATCGAGTAGACTCTACTACCAGCACAAGGCAGCAGTCGTACCACTCACTGCACTGCACTGCAGTACAACTACAAGTCAAGTCCAAAAGGAGCCGCCTGCGTCCGCAGACTCACGCCGCACAGCACGTAGACGTGGACGTGTTCAGTCCACGTACGTCAGTCACACGATAGCCCGCCGAAAAAAAGTTACGGTCGGGCTGAAATTGTACGGTCGGTCGGGTGAGTCGAACCACACACCTTCTTTAGTTTGGCCTAATTATTACTTTTCGAATTTAGTTCAGTACGGAGTGCACCGGTACGGTACGCGGGTACTGAGCTGAGGCTAGCTTTTTTAGCTCGGCTCGGCTGGATGTATGTCTGTGTAGCCGTGTATGACTCGAGAGAAGTAGTCAGGATATCTACTCTAGGATGCGTTCGATAGCGTCTTTCGTCACTCTTGGCAACCCCCCAAAATAATTACCTCACACCCTGGCGGCACATTCGAAAATGCGAAAATTATGATCTGGCAAAGGAAGCTGAAATGCTACACTGTTTCTCATGCAGGACGCAAACGAAAGTTTGGGCTTTTGCCGTCGCGGATCTCGACGGTTGTCTATCCTTGTGTTGTCACTGGGTCCCCCTCAGTTTTCATGTAGAATTTGAGGACGTATTGTGGACAACGTAGTAAGGGCGCAGACCTGAGGTGAGGATGGCGACGGGAAACCTCGCAGGTTACCCTTCGGTAAGTACGAAAAGGTCGCTGGTAGTGTAGAAAGTGCGTAGCTGTTTGATCTGATGTCCTTTCAAGATAGGCGTTCCACGTGAAGTGGTAATTTACCCCGATGGATCTTTGGTCGATTCTCGATCGAGATATTTTCTCATCTATTGACATACCGGTAGTATTGTACTGAAATTTGAAGAAGAAATAATATTATTGTGTTTCCTGTCAAATCATGTGTTGTGATATCTAGATGCCTACAACACCTGCAAGGGCTGCCGCGGCTGTCAGGTAATAAATCAAGTGGATCAGTTGGTGATGAGACAATTTCAATTGCTCAGCATCACCATGATCTCAGTTGCTAACTTTGTTTTTCTGCCATCAAGTTCTTGATCTCGATTCCACCACCTTTCCGTCGTCGCATGTCCATGTTCTTGTACACACCTAGCATGTGCATGCTGTATGCATGCGCCATAATACAGGATATACGCATGTACGCATTTTTAGTATCTACATGCATGCATGCCGACAGGTCCTGCAGGCTGTACGTGCAGTGACCTTTTGATTTGGCGGCAACACTTCCCAATCACAATAACTTATGATCAAGAGAACATAGCCCCAAGGGTGTGTAACTGGCTGCACAACTTCTATACAATGCTGCGAGACTGTGACAGCAGAACTTCAAATCACGTGACATTGTTCAAAAGGTTACGCTGGCAAACAGTGTAAAGTGACCACAAGAGAGTTGAACCCAAAGCGTATTACCCTGTATCAAGAGTACACATCATGCATGGGGTGCAAATAATGTGTACGTGTTTGTCGCGCGATGTGAAGTTCTGCCGTCGCAGACCCCCTAGCTGGAGTTGCACACTCTTGGCGGTTATGTACTCTTGCTTCGAGGCATAATTCATCCATTGATCCAGAGGATGGAGTTAACGGAGTTCTTGAAGTTGATATGCCATGAATCAGCACACTACTGCTACACACGCTGACGTGTATTTATAATAAAGTTGTCCATGCCAGTAGCATAAATGAGCTATCAATACGGCTTTTGGATCTAAGCCAAAAAGAGGAAATCTTTGGTGGCAGTATTTCCAAAATTTACTGTCAAATCCCCTCAAGTTGCTCATTCAAGAGTGGGTGTGTTTGTGTGGTGTCTGTATGTCATTTGATTTGATTGTGTGCTATTACAGTAGTCGACGAGGAGGTGGTTCTGGTGGCAGAGGTCAAACAGTAGAAAAGCAAAAGGGCCTGAAGCTATTTAGCACGAAAGTGTGTGAGAAGGTCCGTCAGAAAGGCAAAACTACGTACAATGAGGTAGGTACCTCTGTGTGTGTGTGTGTGTGTGTGTGTGTGTGTCGAAGGCCATTTTGCACCTCAATAGGCTCGGCCTCGATGCCCGGGATCGACAGGTTTGCAGACATAGAGGTATGAAATGAGCTGATAATGGTAACCAGCTTGTCAGGTACGCCCGCCTTCCGGAGAATTTCCCACATGCACTTACGGGTGACGGAATCATAGGCCTTCCGTAGATCTTCTCCTTTACGGAGCGGAGTGTTGGGTACCACTAAAAAGCGAGCTTGCGGCGCTGTCCGCCTTCCATCTTCGCTGCATTTCCGCAATCTTAGCCCTCGGTAGAAGAGACACCTGGGACTTCCACATCAACAGGAAGACCATTCTGGAGGCCTGGAATCGTCGAGATCCAGTGGATATTACCACACGTGTTCTTCGCCGCCGTCTGGAGTGGCTAGGCCATCTAGCTAGGATGGACGGCGATAGAACTCCGCGCCAGCTCCTGTTTGGTGCGCTCCTTCCGCCGAGGCCGGCTTGCGGTCCTCGGAAACGGTGGCGAGACTCTGTCAGAGCTGACCTCTCCGCAGTGAACATCGACCACACGGAATGGTACGACCTCGCCCAGGAGCGTGGGAAATGGCGCAGTGCGTATTCCGCTCAACCAGTACCGCGATCGGCTCAGCGTGACACTTCTGTGCTCTGCGATGTCTGCCAGCGTACTTTCGCCCACCAGAAATACAAGAATCGCCACAAGTGCCTGGCCGAGAGGAGGAAGCCCATATCTGAGCAGTCCGGCAGCCGACTATGTAATGCGTGCGGGAGATGGTTCTTGAGTGCTGGCGGGCTAGCTTCGCATAAGTGTCTCTCCAACTCGGCTGCTGAAGTGGCGTCGGTCTCGGCTGTGGCATCGGCAGACTCGGTCCGGAAACAGCGGGTTGCCCTGCCCTGCTGCAGAGCGCATTGTCTCGGCTGTGGTCGCTGCTGCAAGTCATCCCGTGGTTTCGACCTGCATAGCTGTGCTAATTTCCTGTCCAGGAAGTAGAACGGCGTTTCTGGATCCAATGCTGAACTCAGTGCTGTCGACCCCTGCACAGGGGACACGTGACCATTTAATGACAGTGTTACCAAGGACCAAGGTGTGTGTATGGATCATGTGCAGTGGGTGCTCACTGGTATGATTGATTCGACCTACAAAGGTCTTTTAAGACATGATTCGCATGCCATGCCAGCGATCACCTTGGTGATTGCATCATGTCGCTTTATTTTAGCAGGAGTATTTACAGTGAACGGCGCCTGCAGAATTCCTGTGGGGTTGGTAGCACATTCCGTTGGCACGTGCCTGTGATGTTGGGAGCAAACTTTTGTCCCAATGTGGTCAAATTCCAACCGGCTAGTTCCCCAGATTTCAAGTTTGTAGTTTTTCGTCCTCATGTCTGTACCATAGAAACAGTAGCTTGTTTCTTTCAGGCTGCATAGCGCATACACACCATCACGGGAAAGTAGTTGCGTTTGCCTGCATACTGAGGGTGTCAAGTGATTTTCATCACTTGTCACTTATGTGTTTAAAGTAAACACATCTTACAAAGCTCTAAAGTCGCCGCTGCGACTTAGACTTCCAACGCTGAATGTGAATCAACCAGCGTTGCAGCGCTCCGTGCATGTATAGTGTCATTCATCTACTTTTGCTAATATTGCAATCCATCATTGCACGTCAGTTTTGAGTAAAGGACAAACTAGGAAATGTTTGGTAAAACGTCAGTCATGTTTTTCTCAACTTTTGAACCACTGGTAACGCCTTGTACCTACAGTGTACCGGCACCTGAAAAACTGGTCTGATCTGATATTTGTTGCCGTGGAATATTAAGTTCGGATTGGCCGAATAATTCACAGTCTTACGTGCTTATACTCTGGATGTTAACGTAAATATGAATTTTGGGCCTGAAAAGGGTAACACTCCGGAAAATATGGTGTACATTCATATGTTGTTTACCCGGGCGATCCAGGACTGGGCACTGCCCGTAAATTTGAAATGTCCGGAACTCTGAATTGCTTGTTGATGGGGAACCGCCAGATAATTATATGGCATAGGACGTCGCTAATTCCATGAACAGTGACGAAAGAGTGGTGATGTTTCTACTAAAACTCGGCCAAAGGGTGCCTGGTAGACCGAAGTGCCCGTAACGTCGGTGTGCGTATGGCTGAGGTGTGTTTGTATTGGACTGTTCTGACTTTCTGTGCTACGTTCCCATGTGTGCACCGGTGATCGGATTGGGTCAACAAAGGCGTATGAATTTTTTTTATTTATTCTAGTTAACTGAGTATTGAAACCGGCAATATTTTTACTGTGTGTGATTAAATTTTTCGTTTCCTGAACGTCTCCCCAATCACTGTTAGTGTAGAGAAAATAGTTTGCTTCCGGGGCTGTACAGAAGATTACAGACAATTCTGCATCATCAATTTCTTCATTGGTTTGAGGGAACGATGCAAACGGGAAAAGTCATCAAATTTTTTCTCTCCTTTTCTCTGTGCGCCTGTCTGATTTCTTTCTACTCTTGCTCCGTTCTTTTGTTTTCTGTCTGACAGGTGGCCGATGAGCTTGTCCAAGAAGTTCAGGAAGAGAGACAAGGACTGACTGGTGAACAGGTATGCGAGTGTGCCCTTGTCACGTTTACATTAATTTTGACATCTGAGTTTCAGTATTTGAATGGCTCTAGATCTGAACAAGAGTACATGTACATAACCCCCAAGAGTGTGCAACTCTCCGCTATCAGTGCTGTTTCGACAGAATTTCAAGTTGATGTAATTTTATGATGCAAGCGCATTCTACCCGTATTTAATATCAGGCGTATCCTGGACCTGTGGTGGACGACTCCCCATTTGATCGTGTACAAATCAGTGCAAAGAAACATGTGTGATGGGTTTGCGCCCAGTACAAACGTCGTAAATTACTCGTGCGAGGAGCATTGTGTCATAAAAATTACGTTAGCTTAATTCTTCTGGGGCAGCACTGTGTGAAGGAGTTGCACACCCTTGGGGGTTACATACTCTTGCTCTGAATGAAAGCTCTTCTTATTTATACATTTACGTAATCCAGTAGCGTGCTCCACTGTCCGAAGAGTGCTCAATACCCATATAGGGCAGAGCCTTCCACACAAAGAGGGAGATTTATACATTTTAATATAAAACAAACATTCACAGTGATAAGGATCAGTCCTGTACAGTTGGGCTCAATACATTCCGCTCCATGAAGAGCTAGCACGCTGCACCAGGGCACAGTCCAATGTCTGCAGGTCTGAGGCTGCACGGCACCTGGCACAGCATTGATTCACTTGATCGGATTTCATTCAGCAGCACTATACAACTCCTGCGTACTGGTCACCTGATGTTGGTGTACTGGTATGCTCCTAATTGTCTGTCTACGGTGGCATGGGCATTCATTGTTACAAGTACTTGTTTTATTGTTCATTCTGTCTGATCTGTGCCTTTCCAGCAGGGCTTTGACCAGAAGAACATTCGCCGGAGAGTGTACGATGCATTGAATGTGCTAATGGCTATTCACATTATTGCCAAAGAGAAGAAAGAGATCAGATGGATAGGCCTCCCGACGAATTCTGCTAGTGAATGTGCCAAGCTTGAGGTAGGTGGGTTGTATTTAGCTTTTCTTTTTGTGTATTTATCTACCATATTTTCCGAGTATTAGCCGCACTTTGAACACTCAAATTTCACCCGAAATAATGGGGATGCGGCTTATACTCCGATGATCTAATTAATTCTGTGGCAAGAAATTGGGGGGGGGGGGGCTTATTCACCGGAGAATACGATAATCCAGCGTTTGTATTTGCTTTGCTTTCGTATTTATTCATCAGTTTGGCTTGTAAGGAAGTTGGTTGCTCCCCACCAACTTCCTTGGAGAATTATCGCAGAGGTCGCTACCACTATTTTGTACAGTTTGACTTGTATTTTAAGCTTTTGGTTGGCATTGCCCTTTCTCCTTTGAAGTGGAGTTCCTATAAAATACTATTTGTCTCCCTCACAGCAGCTTGATTGCCTTCTCGCTTAGGCTGTCTGTGAGGCTGTACAAGTCTGCACCACACAGCCTGCTAAGAAATTCATGTACAATGCAGGTACAACTGCTTGTCCGATTTATCTTTACTTCAGAATGTGAATACTTTCATATTTGCTGCATTGCTTCACCCTGGTCTTTGTGACTCTGCTTTCTCCACTCAATGCTCCTTCTTTTCCAGGAAGAGAAGCGCAGAGCAGAAGAAAGGATTGCGAAGAAGAAGCGTGAACTACAAGATGTTTTACTGCAAGTATGTTCCTGGTGGATCGGCTGAAACATTGACAATGCTCCACTCTGTGTGTGTGGTGTGGGTGGGGGGGGGGGGGGGGGGGAGGCAGCACCGGCCCAACTGATTACCTGACAGTTGCATTGGACTGCCAGCAATTAGTTTGAAATCCCAAATAGCGCACCAAGACCCCCATACTCTACCTGTACAGTTGAACACCTCTTACATTGTTTGTTGGGGCTACTACCTGTACTGGTGCTGGGGCTGCTGCCTGTACTGGTGCCATAAGTGGGTGCTGGTAGCATAGCATCATCTCCGAATAAGGAAATTGTGTGCACACCATGGCAGGCGCTTACCAGCGGTTCCTTGTCGAATCAATAGTTTGCCTATGTCCGGCACTGAATTTCACTGAATTCTGTACATGGTTGGCTAGCAAAAATCCTGCTTGTGACCCTGCATGTGTGTGCATTATAATCGTAGTTTTCACTTGGGCGTATCCAACCGAATATCTCGCCATTCTGTTGCCGTTGTCGTCATCGTGTTTCTTGTTGATTTTCTGATTGTCCCCATTTTTTGAATTCTTTATATTCTTCCCTGTCTTGCAGCAAATTGCGTTTTCACGGCTCGTTGAGCGCAACAAATCGATGCCTCAGGAATCACCCCCTGCTCCAAACTCTTCTGTCCGATTACCCTTCCTGTTGCTGAAAACGAGTAAAAACACTGTCATTGAGTGCTCCATTTCCAATGACAGGTGAGAGAAAGGGAAAAGGGTGTGCCTGCGCTGCCTTTTGGAGCCGTCCAGAATTAATTATCGATCTTTAACCTTTTGAGCACGCGTGACGTTCTGACACGTCATGACCACTGCCACTGTGACACGCGTGACGTTCTAGAACGCCACGAGTCAGTACGGAACTACATCGATTCCGCACTTCTTCCGTGGCGTGGCGTCGAGCTGTACCACTGCACAGAGGACTCCTAGGATGTACGAGTACAGTAAAAAATGCGAGTCGCTCCGTAAGTTTGAACTGTAGTTACCGTATTTCCGCAAATAAAAGGCCGGGGCAGGGGGCGATGGAAAAAATAAAAGACCGTCTCTGATTAGAAGACCGGGCCTACTAAATGAGTCTTTGTTCTTGTGTTAAAAATAGAAGACCGTGCTCAAACTGTGGGAAAAAATAGAAGACCGTGCTCAAACTGTGTAGAAGAAAATGGAAGAACGGGGGGTAAAAACTGTGTGGCGAGAAATAGAAGACCGGGGTCAAACTGGGTTGAAAGAATAAAAGACCGTCCTCGAATACAAGACCGTCATCGATTATAAGGCCGGGTTAGGACGAGGTTGAAAAAATAGTAGACCGGCCTACTATTTGTGGAAATACGGTACATGCGCGTGAATACATTTCAAAATATAAATTCGCGTATAACTACCTTTCTGAAAACGGTCATAACTTTTGTAATCTTTGCTGTATTTCCAAAACAAAAACAGTTCTGTGCTCAGGATACATGAAAGAATCGTTTGAAATCAAATTTGCTCACATAGAGTGAATTAAAAAATTTACTGCGTAGCAGAGGTTTTCAATGAGCCCGGGCTCAAAAGGTTAACCCAAGACGAAAAATTGTTTGTTGTGGGTGGGTTTGGGAGAGTTTTGTACTTTTGTTTTGAAAGGTATTGATAACTGAAACATCAATCCACTCTAGCTGTCAAGTCAATACATTTTTCGTTCCGGGGGTGGGTGGGTGAGGGTCATAACTAAACTTTTTTTCGTTCCGTGAAATTATCGATAATGCCCCCTTACAGTGCATGACTGTTCAGTGGCTGTTAAAAATTCCATCAAGCAACTTCACAAGGCACTGCGGGAAGTTTTTCTGCTCTACGTCTACAGTAATATTAGAGAGAGAAAATCGATTCTGGAAAACAATACAGTCATCTACAGTTCGAACAAGTGTTTTGTTGCGTGGTGATGTCTGCGACTTTCATACTTTTTATAGCTTTATAAATATATGTACAGTGAAACCTGTCTAAGACGACCGCTCAAGGGATCTTCAAAATGAGGTCTCTGTCACCAGGTGGTCTCCTTATCCAGGGTCACTTGACTGGAAATAGCGTACCTTGGTCCTGGCTACGGTGGTCTTCTGGGACAGGTGGTCGCCCTATCCAAGTGGTCGCCTTGCAGGGGCGTCGCACACGGCACGGTCACTACGGTATTGACCGTACCACTTTTTGCCCCAGATACCCCGTGAATCAATAAAATGCACTGATCTGGGCTCTAAATTTCCAAATTTTTCGGCTCAACCACCCCTCCCCCACGAGTAAATTGTACTTCAGGTGGCTGACCGTACCACTAAACTAAAATACCTTCCGACGGCCCTGCCTTGATAGGTTTTACTGTATCGGAGAGGTTCTGCTCTACGTGAAATGTAGAGAAGTTACGTAGAGAAGATGTGTCTGGGTTACAGAGTCTACCGCTTCGCATGTTTTGGGTCCAGATTTCTACGCAGAAATGAAGTTCTCTACGTTGCAGCACACGCAAAGAAATGCGGGGTGGTCTGAATTCCGTCACCGACTGTCAATCGCATCCACGATCTCGTAGTTTTCTGTTTTGCTTGGTCCGAGTGGTCAGAACGCCCCACAGGATGATTTCCTAGCACTAACCAAAAGTTCTAAGAGAAATTGTCATGGAAAGCCGACTCCCAGATGGTTTTCTTGTGATCTGTCAAATCGTGAATTCTGATGCCCTGATAAGTACTCAGCGGGGGAAAATTCATGGATGTGGGCTTGAGCAAGAGGCGAGGCACGGCGTGTCCACAGAAATCTGTGTCGTGTCTTCTCCCAGATCTTTACAATTCCCTGGTTGAACCCAAAGCAGGGTTGCGTACGACCCTGTTTCTATCATGCACAGGATGCAAAAAAAGATGTACGGTTTGTCACATGACATGATCTCCTGTTGGTGCAGACCCCTGGCTGGAGTTACACACTCTTGGGGGTTGTGCATTCTTACAAGTGCAGTATTGTGCGGAGTCCTCAGAAATAGTACTTTTTATCTCATAGCATGTTGTATCAAGAAACTAGATGTGCGCTGTTGTTTTCTAACAGATTGCTTGTTGCCCTGTCTGACTTTGTGTGCAGAACGGAATACTCGTTTGACTTTGACCAGCCATACGAAATTCTCTCGGATGCTGATGTTATGAACATGATGCGCATGAGCTTGGGATTGGCGGATGGCACGTGTACGGAAGAAGAACTGGCGAAAGCTAGGCAGCTTGTGCCCAAGAGATTTGTCCAGTATATTGATGGTAAGTGTTTGTCTGTAGTGGTCCATTGTTTTAGTTTCAATCAATGTTCTCTGCTTGAGGAAGTGCATGCTTTTCAGGTCGGCGCTTGGTCTTCATATGTCCGAGCGTGTGCTGTACTAACACGGCATCTCATTGACCTGGTTGACAATGTGTGTGTTTGATTACATATTCTGGGCCCATACTTAGAAGTTCATGCCACTCTCCTGACTTGTGCCTTATTCTCACACTGCTCTATTGATGCTGTAGAGCTGTACATGAACAAAGGACGCCAGCCTATTGCTATTGGCTCAGAAATGGAAGCTGCTGCCTCTCTGGCATCAGCCGACCCGGCAACGGCTGCAATGGCCATGGCAGCGTCAGTTGATGCAGCTGCGCCTGTTCTGGGCATGCCCATGGAAGCTATGGCGTCTGCGGTGTCAGCCTCTGGGATTACACCTGTATCGATGGCACCCTCCTTTCTTCACACGCTTTCTATGGATAATGGTTTGGATCGCAGTGAAGAATCGTCTGAGGAGAGCCTCAGTGTTGATTGAGCATGCTCGACTTACTAGTAAATGTCCCCTATTGTTCCTTTCGAGTACATAACCATACGTGAGTTGTATTCCTTTGTCTTGTCATTGTCCTGTGGAGATCTTGTGCAACTTTGATGGAACTCAACCATGTACATACTGCTATCCGTACAGCTTACTTGTTAATGAGTTTTACCTTCCTCTCTGTTTCTTCCATTGAATCCATGTGTTTCTGTATCTGCACTAACTGTGACTAGTTAAGTAGCTTCTTTCCCGTTTGGCTGTCCTTCTGTTTCACTGCCACTATGGAGCTCTCTAGCTTCTTGTATTGATCGGGTCACAGGCGAGAGCTGCTTGGACCCCATCCTAGTCTTCTTTCTTCTCCTTCTGCTTCTGGGTATTTCTCTAGTTTCCATTCATTATCAAAATCATTCATAGGCATGTGAGATAGGTGATAAACAGTTTTTCACGTGTCCTTTTTTTCAGTAGTATTGTGAGTAATTTGTTTTGTTCAATATAGTGAAATGCTGCCTTGAGATCAGTGACATTTTTTAGCTACAAGTATGGCCAGCCCCATGCCACTTTTTTAAGCTTGTTCCTCATACATTAAACTGTGTGTTTCATATTCTGCTGTTGCTGGCGTCCTAACACAATATTGGAGACATCATGTCATGGTTGCAGGTCAACACTCTCCTCCTCTAATATTCTGTCCTCTGATGGTGCTATGCTATTGTCTGTGGTGTGTGCGTGCGTTCATGGATGCAGTCCACATGCAGATAGTTTGGGATGGCATTTGCTGTGGGGCAGTTCAGTATTCTACGTACGTCCAGATTATTCGCAAGAAACTGTGTATTGAGATACAAGATATTGTTCTTGAGCATCAATATTCAAATCCAAAAAAGGTAGTACTGTATGTGAAAAATGTCTAGAAAATATTCAAAAATCACTCAAAAGTCAAAACCCGAAAAATTATATGACCGTTGCCATGGCAACGGTGATGTAACACAATGACAGCAAGAGTTCACAACTCAGTCTCAGGTGTTAGGAGGTGATTGACTAGTGCACTGAGGGTTGACCATGGTGTTACGCAACAGCAAAGGAAAGGATGTGCTGGAGCAAGCATCATTACAAAGACTAGATGGTAAAAGAATGAAGTCATGAAACTAAAAATTCTATAGAAAAGGGGTTAAAAAGCGAGCATAAATCAACAGACAGAATGGGAATGACCAACGCAATACACCCAAGGATTGCGTGAAAATAAGTGACCCTGAACAGACGGTTCATCATTCAAAGAACACGCTGATAGTGTTACGCAGAGGTTTTCTGAATCAAGTCCTTCCGAAGGACAGCCACGAATACATGAAGCTCGTTCATGAACTTCGTTTCCGTCGGTTGGAACACTATGGAATACATGCAAGATCCAGCAGAGCGCGCCTTCAAGACGTGCAACTGGAACGCCAGAACAAGCGGTGTGGACACTGACGTCAGCTGATCAGTGATCTCTGCAGTATTTCCACGGTCAGCAGCTGCACGACGTCGCTGCATTTCCCGTCGCCATCGCCGTCGATGAAGCCATGTGTTCTCTCTGGCTTCGCAATAAGCCTGAACACAGTTCTTTGCCTGTCCCAGGCCGTCAGAAGTTGCTTGCTCAGATGCGTGGCGAGTGCGCTTAGCTGCAGCACCGCCACCAAGAGACTTCTTGACTTTCCCAGGAAGGCTGCGAAAGTCACCGGCAGCATTGTCGTCTTCATCCGAAGACTGTTCGGTTTTCTCATTCTCTTCTGAATCACTCGTATCATCAACATCATTGCAACCGTCCAGTTCCACCTGCTGCAGCGTGGTCTTAAATCCAAAATCTACTACCATCAGATCACAGATAGAGTTGAGGACACGCTTTTTGCTGTGCGCGGGAGGTGCAGATGTGGTGGAGCTAGTGGAGCTTTGGGTTTTAGAAAGATGGGCAGATATCTGGTCAGCAGTGAGGGAAATCGACAGAAATCTGACTCCAGGGCCAGCAGGCGGTGCAATGATCTGAGATAATCCCCAATTGCTAGCAGGTTGTTCTGAGCTGCTGCCGTCACTGCTGGTACCATCGGCGGTACTGCTATGTGGCTGCTTGAGCCAGTCAGTTTGGCACAGCAGCGCAGTGGAACGACACTGGTCAACAAAGTGCCGTAGCAATGGTGGACCAGCACCGGCATTGACATTGTGCGTAACTTCAAACGGATCTTGGATACACATGGAGCTCTGGCGGAATACAGACAGCCTAGCCAGGTGATTGTTGCCAGCAACTCCATTGCAGGATGAATAGTCATCAACACGCTGCGCCGACACCAGGAGTACATCGCTGATGCTCACGGTGGATGGTACATGAATGGCCACCGCATTCGTCTCAAAGTCAAACGAGCCGTAGTACACGAAGAAGTCATGGAGAAGCTGGTCTGTAAACACAGCAGTAAATGTAAACAAGAAGCGAAGAAACGGGGTGTGTGAGAAACCTACCGCCACAAAAGTAGCCATCACTGGCACAACTGCTAGACTTTCGCTTGATTTAAAATACAGTTGAACAGCAACTATATCCACCATTCGGGACCACACGTGAATTTAATTCAGTCAGATGTATTACTACAAGTATGGCGTACTACATCCACACAGGCACTATCTCCTACCGTACATGTACAAGATTGTAGTTCATGCACTGCATACTGCATGGGGTTGAAGATCTGTAGCGCAATGATCTGAGGTACTAGTACTGGTCTACTATCTTGCCCACACTGCTGGAAAGGGCTCAATTCACAGGACATAAGACCACTCGGCACTTGCAAAAGGTCAAATTCTTGCACTACTATTATTCACACAAGGGCAGCCTACATGCGGCAAATCTCACTTACCCACAGAACTGAAATTGACCCCAGGCTGATGGCCGTCAAATACCGAGCAGTGCCAACCATCAATTACGGACGGTGATAATGTGTGTCTGCTAGTTGCAGGCTGGCCTGCAGTAGAGGGTGCTTGCTGCAAACATGGTAGAACGGGTGGCTGGGTTCGTTGCAGAAAGGCAATGACCAGCAGTGCCAGGCTATAGCCGGATAGCAGCGAGGATGAAGTCCCACTCAGGCTATGGCTGCAAGCCCAGACTCGTACAGCGTGTGCAAGTGGCAGAACACGGTGGTCAGACTTTGCGTATTGCTGGAGGAGACGGGAGTTTTCTATTGCCAGTCTAATAAAGAGAAATAATAAATGGGCAGACAAACAAACAAACAGCAGTCATGATACATGTACATACTGGACTAGCTAGCACACGTGAAAAGCCAAAGCATTGTGAACAACCACACAAGGAAACACAAACACATAGACAAGTGGCACAGAGACAAGTGACACACACGTGAGTATATCTGCTCCATGGCAGAAGCTCACCACTTACTTATTATTTAAAGTCAGGTCGCACTGGAGCTTCAGGTCGGAATTGTAAAAGCGGACGACAGGTCGACGCGCTTTGGGAATGGTGAAGACTCGACCACACCCGGCGACATGATGGCGTATAACAGAAGCGATGGCTTCAAGTTGCTCCTTCACCTTGTCAGCCGCAGCCACCTCATCAGCAGAGCTCTGCCCCAGTGTTTGCAGGCTTGCGTGACTAACAGCTGAAGAGTCTGCCAAAGATGAGAAACTGGAGTCCGTGGAAGATAGCTGAACAAGGTACAGAAAACGCAAAATGAATTCAACACTCACTGTTGAATAACAACCATATCCAATCATAACAACTGCATGCATACTAACTTACTTTCCAAGGAAGTAGTCCTGCACAGTACCCAATATTAACGATGTGTAGTGAAATGATCGTGCTGAACTGCAATATCCTATACATGTACTTCAAGTACTGAGTAGAACATATGCATAGTGATACTACTGCTATTGACTAGGATGCATGTTGCAAAAAAAGCCACTACAGATCCTCGCGAGTCATTAGAATAGATAAAAGAATGCAATGAAGCTGGCTGTTAGGCTCAAGCAAGCTACAAAGGAGCCACTCAGCCAAAGATACACATACTCGTATAGCCTTGGAAAAAGTTACATCTAAAGTACACTACACAATGAACAGCACACATATCCACACATGCACTTGTGCACATTGTATTGTAAGGGGATGGATTCCTAACGTACAGCGCACTGTACCTTTGCCTTGTCCAGCTCATCCAGCATGGTCACCTCCGCGACCTTCTCTTGTTCCGGCGCTGAGCCAGCTGTGACGAGTGTCATGTCTACATCACTGCTTCTCAGGCCAAACCCCGAGGTTGCTGAGCCATACAGCTGCACGGCGACATCGCTATTCGACGCATACGCATGCGTCTGCAAGGCATCTCTGACTTTCCCAGCCAACTCTTGCCGTTTCCGCATGTCATCATCGTTGGGTGATTGCAAGTTCACAAGACACCGGAACTGCTCCTCCATCTGATAAATAGAGAGTACAATGTACACCACAGAATCGTGATGATGTGCACGTGTAACTTAAGCACCAAAGGTAGAATTGTGCATGGTGCATTGTGCATGGTGCATTGTGCATGGTGCATTGTGCATGGTGCATTGTGCATGGTGCATGGTGCATGGTGCATTGTGCATGGTGCATTGTGCATGGTGCATTGTGCATGGTGCATTGTGCATGGTGCATTGTGCATTGTGCATGGTGCATTGTGCATGGTGCATTGTGCATGGTGCATTGTGCATGGTGCATTGTGCATGGTGCATTGTGCATGGTGCATTGTGCATGGTGCATTGTGCATGGTGCATTGTGCATGGTGCATTGTGCATGGTGCATTGTGCATGGTGCATTGTGCATGGTGCATTGTGCATGGTGCATTGTGCATGGTGCATTGTGCATGGTGCATTGTGCATGGTGCATTGTGCATGGTGCATTGTGCATGGTGCATGGTGCATGGTGCATTGTGCATGGTGCATTGTGCATTGTGCATGGTGCATGGTGCATTGTGCATGGTGCATTGTGCATGGTGCATTGTGCATGGTGCATGGTGCATTGTGCATGGTGCATTGTGCATGGTGCATGGTGCATTGTGCATGGTGCATTGTGCATGGTGCATTGTGCATGGTGCATTGTGCATGGTGCATTGTGCATGGTGCATTGTGCATGGTGCATTGTGCATGGTGCATTGTGCATGGTGCATTGTGCATGGTGCATTGTGCATGGTGCATTGTGCATGGTGCATTGTGCATGGTGCATTGTGCATGGTGCATTGTGCATGGTGCATTGTGCATGGTGCATTGTGCATGGTGCATTGTGCATGGTGCATTGTGCATGGTGCATTGTGCATGGTGCATTGTGCATGGTGCATGGTGCATTGTGCATTGTGCATGGTGCATTGTGCATGGTGCATTGTGCATTGTGCATGGTGCATGGTGCATTGTGCATGGTGCATTGTGCATGGTGCATGGTGCATGGTGCATTGTGCATGGTGCATTGTGCATGGTGCATGGTGCATTGTGCATGGTGCATTGTGCATGGTGCATTGTGCATGGTGCATTGTGCATGGTGCATTGTGCATGGTGCATTGTGCATGGTGCATTGTGCATGGTGCATTGTGCATGGTGCATTGTGCATGGTGCATTGTGCATGGTGCATTGTGCATGGTGCATCAAACAAACTAACATCCCAACCATCTCCATCAAGAAGCGAAAGCATTCTGATTTAATTGAAATGGTAACCCCCATTGAGACACGGACTCAGCGACAAAAGGTTAAGCCACAGGGGCGTACATAGGGCGGTTCCCGGGATGCCCGGGAACCAGTAAAACATTAATTTATTTCGATGTAGGTAGATCTACGGAGAATGTGTTGATCCTGGCCAGCGTGCATGCAGTGCATGTATGCCTAGGCGCCTGCAGTCCGCCTGACGGTCAGAGGACGGTGAAATGTAGGCCAGATGTAAAAGTGCTGCTGGGGCATTTTCGTGACACAGCGTAGATCTACTGAACTAAGTTAGTTACTTACTGGGTGCAAAAAAGTCTCTACATGGACCATATAGACCTACGAGTTACATCGATTCCTCGATCTCAGAGTCATTTCCTTTGCAGTTTGTTTTGACAAAGTAACGTTAGTTGGTTACGTTTTTGACGATGCTTTCGCTTTGTGGAAAAGAAAAATGAAGCGCCGGCATCCAGAGGGCCAGCGCTCTATTCAGAGCTTTTTTGAGCAGGAGGCAAAGCGTGTAGCCAGTGACGAAGGTCAAGCGATAGATGAGGTTGCGGACGCACCTGACTTGCAAGTGGAGTCTGCAACGAGCAGCACAGAGGACGGAATCGTCGGCGAAGCTGTAGAGCGACCATTGTTGGAAGCTGCTGGATCATCCAAGACTCACTTTAGTGACATTGGAGTGTGTTGGAAAGGATATTCTGAAAGTGTACTTCCACAGTGGAATCCCTGATTCCCCCGAAATCCCTGATTCCCCCGAAATTTGCCGGACATGGAAAAGATTTCCGTCATCGACAATCATTGTGTGCCACTGAAGGCGAAGGATTTCGTTTCCTGTGCGTGTCCAGACGGATGGCAAACAGCGCCGCTTTCAACTATCCTGCCGGGTTGGAGGAGTTTCCCTGGGTAGTCTTTTGACCGGCGTGCCATGGTGGCTTCTGCTTGCCCTGTGTGATGTTTACTCCAGATGATTCGAAGCTTGGGCAGCTTTACCGCAGTCCTCTCGAGAATATAACCCGACTCAAGACTGCATGAAATCGTCCCACTGAACAAAACATCCATAAAAATGCCTTGGCAAAGTTCAGTCTTTTAAATCAAAAATGAGTAGCAGTGACATTATCCAGCAGTTTATGCAGAAACTCTGTCGGATGCGTATACGAGCACTAGCAATTGTGTGGAATGTTGGTTGATCAGTTGTCATGGGAACCACTCCTGGAGGCGAGCGGTGTACGCCCCTGAGCCAACACAGACATTACCAACACAACCTGCCAGTGGGTCGGCACAGGGAACTTGCCCAGACAGAGATGAACAACTAATTACTATATACATGTAGAAGTAAACTTGATTCTTTGTTCCAATAAGATTCCCCATTACTTTGCTGACACTGCTGACACAACCTCTTTAAACTTACAGATGGTGCTGCATTTAACTGCTGTATGGCAGGATCCAGTGACTCTTCAGTGGCACTAGATGATGGCCCACCATCATCCATCTTCTCAGCCTTTGTCTTTGAAGCATCTGCCTTTGCCCTGCTGGGTGCTGTGTCAGGCGCTTTCTTGGGGGTTGACTTTTCTGCCGTCTTTGAATTACGCGCTTTGACAACAAGCCGACGCTCCTTCAGCAGGAACGGCTCTGGATGACCAAGGACCTTCTCAACAGCTTGCTCACTTGAAAACTCGACAATCGCAAACTTGGGAGCATCCTTTGTTATCAAGAACACACACACACACAGAAGAAAGAAGACTCCAGTAAAGAGCGTGAAGTATTATTCTGGATTACTGAATATGAGAAGATGTTCTTTCATGCCTTCGTTTTCTGTAGAACCGATTTTCAGCAGCATTGGACAATAACTACTAGATGCAAATGTTTCACTTTCTGAGGCTTTTGACTTACGGAGTTTTTGTCGAATATGATCTTCTCAACGTGTCCCATTGCCGCGAAGACTGCCCCAAGCTGCTTCTCATCAGTGCCGGCTGGGAAGTTGCGAACAAACACACTCTGTTTCTCATGCCTCAGTCTAGCCTCACTGGAAGCCATCATGCGTACGTGCTTCTTCCCCTCCACATGCTTGGACATTTCATGTGCTAGAAGTCCGACAGAAATAACAAACGAGTTGACATGATCAGCATCGTATGACGTCCGCTGGATATCTCACTGTTTTTTCTCAACTACAGTGCTGCTCAATGAAGTCCAGTCGCGTCACTCAAGTACGCGCCGGGCCGCTGATTGCGCAGTCCTAGACCTGCGAACACTGGGCTGTGAAATGGTACAAGGCGCAAACTTGAGTGACGCGACTGGATTTCATTGAGCAGGACTGTACTTGTGAAATTGTGCACGCAACATTAATACCAGTTTAATCATACATGAAAGCACTGATACCTTGAAGTCACAATTATCTTGCAAATTGCAAATCAGTGGGAAACGATGTTATCAATATCATTTTAAACGTTCCGATCGTCCGAATTCTACACGCATCCTAACAGGACCGGTCCCATGCTGTCTGCATAACCAATTTGTAAACCTATTTATCAATAATATGTTCTTGATCTACTAGTATTCACACCAGAAAGTGATGCCTAACGTTTTGTAAATTTTTACCTCCAGGAACACGAATTGAACACAAGGAGCACCAACACGGATCTCCTTCATTGCTCGCCATGTTGTGTTCTCTGGTTCTGGTTCAAAAGAAGTAGAAACTGGGTCCGCAGTGTTGCCGAAAACACCACATAAGCGTTTAGTTCATGGGACGTAAGGACTGATTATGACTATGAGGGCTGAAGACTGAAGTCAAAAGTGGAAATCGATTGAACTGGACAAAAAAACATCTTCACTTTTTTGAAACACAAAACGTGTGTAGAACGTGCACGGGACGACACGTGCACAACGGACCGACCCGATATACTTGGTTTCCTTGACACCAACTGCGCCATCATTGGATAAACTGAAAAACTCGAAAATTCAAAAAAGTTCGAAAGCACGAAGTGAGCATTTGAACAGGTGATTGTGCCCTTGCGATAACTTTTGAGTTGTAGTTCAATAGTTGAGGGAAGCCTACATTCCATGGTTGTTTTTCCTAGGTTTGAGAAACCCCTACTGCAGGAATGTTGAAATACTAAAGTACTAGTAGATCCTACCATCACCATGGAGGAACATCCTTCTGACCTAACACAGGAGTTTTTGTCCCTCAGTCCAATTTCCAAAGAGCAGGAACGAAAGCATGGTGGATTTTTGTTTGTCGAACTTGATGGCAATGGCTGCGAAAATGCCGCAGCCAGCGGCAAGAAGTCGTCATTGAGAAGAGAGACGTTCACTATAGACACTGGCTGTACAACAGGGTCATCTGCTCGTCCTCCCCTGCGCAAATTAGTTAAGAACGTGGACAGTACGAAGAGAAAACCAGGTACGCTTCATTTGTTCCTCTGCCCGAACGTTTTCCATGTTCTATTCTAGATCTGATGTCCCAGTCGTTTGATGCTTTGTGTTGATAGTATACCAAGCGGTATGCTATTCACGCTTCCAGCCATGTGACTTACCACCTCTACTGGTGCCAATGATTGTTCATGTTAAACTCGACAATGAGTATCAATACTAGAAATTACGGTGCTAATACCCATGTGCATAAACCCCTTGCCCAATACTGTAGTTGTGTGAACAACGTGACAGAGAAAGGCTAGAATTATACTAGTATCAGTTTGACTATGTGTGTTTGTGGTGATGCTAGTGCCTGGTTCTGCAATACATTATCTGCATCACACTACAAGTATTAATTGGCAGTATCTTGTGCTGTTTTTCTGCAGTCAGCGCAATGCCACAGAAGCGTGCGATGGCTGGCATTGCGTCTCGCCAACAATTGACATTTGTCAAGACAAAGAGCCAGAAGAAGACACCCAAAGTCCACCACCCTTTGCCTTATGCTGCCCGCAACATGTACTATGATGAGCGATGGGCGGAAAAGCAAGAACGAGGTAAGTTGTTTTCAAGTTGGATTATTCAAATACATGTAGTATGGATGCTGCCATGCAAATAGCATTGTCTGCACTTGGCATATTATGGTAGATTGAAGTGTTTTGCATGGTGTCAGGTGAACTGTACTCCAAAACATGCGATCTTTTGCATAGGTTTCCAGGAATAGATAAGAGTTCTTTGTAATAGGACAAACCATGACAACGTGGTGACTGACTGGAAGTTTCCGGTACCATTGCTAAGAGCTGTGCCCACACACTTTACAGCCTTACTGGTTCTGCACGGACTCTCTCATATGAACCCCATCCTCGTTGCTCTCTTTCCATCCCCTAGTCTTAAAACTGTTTTTTATGTTCTAACAAGTTATACTGGTATATGAATGCTGTGCAGCATTTGTACCATGGCTGAACAATCTTCTTTCACCACATGATGAATGGTCAACTGCCCCAACAAGTGACACACCAGGTAAGGTTTCCTTATCTTAAGGGTTCACCCTACCTCCAGAATAAGAGCTTCACGTTGACATCCGCTGAAAGCTCATTCACAGGACTGACAATATAATTATAGTTGGTGAAAACTATTATTGTTGTGGCCTGAATCACTTGAAGGTACGGAATATAGTCAGTCATTCACTCTGATACTGTTGCTGATACTATTGATGTTATCTGGACCTTTTATTCTCATGTTTGCCTGGGGTCAAATATGAGACAATGTTGTTGTTGTTGTTGTTGTTGTTGTTGTTGTTGTTGTTGTTGTTGTTGTTGTTGTTGTTGTTGTTGTTGTTGTTGTTGTTGTTGTTGTTGTTGTCGTTGTCGTTGTCGTTGTCGTTGTCATCCTTCTTGCCAATATTTTATTGATTTGTGCCTGTCTGCTTCTACTTTTTGTGGACTGCAGTTGATGCAGGTAGCGTGTCTCTCAGCAATGCTAGCAAGAAGGCCAAGTCGGAGCTTGCTCAAAGGAAGGCCACTTTGCACAACCACCTGCTTCGGCGACACATGGCCAGACTGCGCCGCGCCGGCTGTATCATGTTCCAGTCTCAGCCGCTGGTGGACGTCTTTCACCGTGTTGAGCGCGAGGTGGAGTGTGGTCGGCTTGCATTGCGGACTGACCGTCACCTCAATGCTGATTTCGGTGAGTTTGTTCAGCTCTCTTGTTGATACCATTCCTGCCGTATTCTGCATGCAAGACAGTGGTCCAACTGTGTTGTCGTTGTTGTCTTCTTCATGCACGGCAGCCTTGGCTTCTTTTTCTGCATGTATATTTTGATTCAAGAGTAGAAGTCAGCAGTCGACAGTTGTAAGTAACTAACAGCCAATTCTGCCTTCTGGTTGGATCTGATTTTGGTTCATTCTCCACAGGTCAACGGAAGCGTTTCCTGTCAATGTTGATGTCATACAACCCACTGTGGCTCCGTATTGCACTGGAGGTATGTACTGTGACCACACCATGTATACACGTCCTTGTGTCCAAATGCAAGTGTTGAAATACCATCATCCGGTATTTACTGCTTGCAGTCAAATGGAGATAGTACCATATTCGTGGCGACCTCTCCAAACATTGTGTGCTTATGGGATTGGAAGCCTGTCATAGGTCCTGTAGACATGCGGTGGTCGATGAGCGCATCCGCATACTGCTTGTGGATGATGGTCTTTTGCAGCACACCCTTGGTCCGTTTGGCTGCTTCTTTACCAATGTAGGAATCCATCTTATGGGCAGTGTTACAACGAGCCAGGAGATGTTGAATACTGTAAATATACAAATTTTCGGCAGCTATTTAATTTCGGCTATATTCGGCACCGACCCAAAACGCCTAAATTAAAACGCCGATGAAATTTTTCACAGCATCTGTTGCACTATACCATGCCCTCTACCCCACGCCGAAAATAAATCGCCGCCGAAATGTCAAAAATCGTGAAGTGCCGAAATTTTGCAGCGCCGAAATTTTGTATATTTACAGTAAATAAATAAATCTGGGACCTTAGACCGACAATTTCAACAGATTTTCCACCAAGGTCATCCTTGAGTTTGCCAACCACTTTTTGTTGGTGCCTGTACACCAAGGATTTTCAGCGGGGAGGTCGCTGGTGTCCTAAAGTGATCGACCCATCTCTGCATACACATCGGCTGTGGGTTTATGCATATTGATCATGTTGGTATCAGTGTACAGTAACTGTATCTTGCTACCGTACTGCTTATTGAATATTCACAACATCGTAGTAGAAAGTTGGTTGGTCCAACGAGGAGCACACGCTTCTTGCCGAACTTGACACTTGACTGACTCACGACTGCCATCCGGAGCACACGAGGAGCACGTCACACCTTCCGCTCGGCAAACCTGAAAGAAAGCACCACTCCCTGCTCAATACACAGTGTTTCGGCAAGATCGTAGTAGAAGATTCACATAGTGTTACGGCTTGCAAAATCATCCAATCGGGCTCTCGATTGAAGCTGATAGCGCTGCTAGAAATTCCACAGTATCGGAACACTGACAGGTGTGCTGTCTGTTGTCTGTTGTTGTTGTTGTTGTTGTTGTTGTTGTTGTTGTTGTTGTCGTCGTCGTCGTCGTTGTCATCGTCGTTGTTGTCGCGTATTCTTATCCACTGACTCATCAGGTCATCTATGGTGAGGTGATTCCGCTTCGGTCTAATAGTGATGCGGCTGGACTGGAGCGCTTCATTCAGCAGCGCATGCTCAACAATGTTGACCTGGCAAAGCAGTACGCTCACCCATCGGTGCCCGAACTCTATCAGCCAGGTAATGGTCATAGCAGGACTGATTTTGGTCCTTCCATGTACCAAAGCCAGTAGTCATGAGATGGAATGCTCGACTATGATCTCTTCTAGCCGACGAAAATGTAAAATTACTTCGTTTCTGTTTTGGGTGCCGAGTCTAAGTAGTCTTGGTCTGAGGAGGCTGTGATTGTACTAGTCACAACTGCAAACAATCCCAATTGTACTGCATTCACTGCATGCAGCCACATAGCCACACAGTCATGTTGTTGAGTGCAAAATAGCCGATTTTGGAACCCATTTGATTGGGGAACAGTGTATCGCAGCGTCTTTGGACCACGGCTATTCGACTCAGTGCTCACAAGATTATGATACGAGTTGTAGATATGTAGGTGCAAGGAGTGCATCGCATAGTATTCATTACCTATCAGAATTCATTGTACTTTTGAAGTACACAAACGGCTATACTGTGTGGTGCGCTGATGACAAGACATGCACATAAAGTATGTGAAAAGCCCAGACCTGAATGCAGCAGTGCAACCTGAAGTATGGCATGAATGAAAACTCAGGTATTGTAGTCTTCTGGACATTGATTTGAATGGTCTTTGTTCAGAGAGGCTGTGACAAACAGTTTCCCTATTGGACAGTCTCCGAAATTGACTGTTTTGCACTCAAAATGACTGCAGTTATCTGTTTGCACACTATGCTGTGATCACCAGAATGAAGCAAAATGCGTATACTCAGCGGCTCAGGTCGAATTTCATGGGCCCTGAATTCTTTTACTTTTCACTGGAATTTCTCTTTAAAAGTTGTCTCTTTTGCTGTCTGCATTATCGTAGGGTATGTCGAAGAACTGGGTAAATTCACTGCCAAGAAGTTCTTGTTTCTCGTCTTATTCCTGGATCATGCCAAGCTGACCCGCCTCATCGATCATGACCCGTGCTTATTTGTGAAGACGGCTTCAATCAAGGTAGGTACTCATCGAGTCGCAATCTTGATGCCTATGTTCTGACTCTCATTGTGTGCATCCATTGCAGAGTTCGTATAGGTCCCACTGGTGTTCTTTAGCCAAGTCAGAGTATCTTAGCCAGCCTCAGTCACAGCAGCAGGGTCCTGCTTTTAGCAGCTCAGTGGATGCCAGGGATTTAATGTTGCTTTCACTTTTGTTATGCTTGGTTGGTGTTTGGTTATCATTCACAGAACAGCAGAGAGGTGCTTCTGTCGTTTGCCAGAGAATTCCTGCGTGGAGTCGGTGATCTAACTCGGCATCTCAGCTACAAAGGCTATGCCGTGTCTCATCAACAGACTGCTCTGCAGGAGGTGGATTACACTGTCGCCAACCTGGCAACAGATCTCCGCGATGGAGTCAAGCTGACGTAAGCAGACAGCAGCATTGATTGGCTTTGTTCATAATTGAAACTCATGACCACATGTTTGGTTCCACGACTGCTGGAAGTCTCTTGTAAACAATGCTTATGGTCGCATAGAGCTTGTGTTTATGCGACGCTTTTCTCCATACCAGGCTTTTATTCAAGCTGAAATTTTATTTATATTATAATGCATAGCCAATGTACACAGGCATGCTTATGATTGTGTCAACATACTCTCCAAGTTGGTGTGCTTTTGTTCAAATCATTCAAATCATACTTCCGTACAAGTCATGACTATGGTACAGGTATTATCAACCCAATGCATCAGTGAAATGCCCCAGGACACCACTGCTGCTGCTCTGACATGAACTGCCTTGTGGCAGGTACTTTACAGTGCACATGCAGTATGGTGGTATCTGGGTTTTCTCACTGTATTGTACTCTTGCAGGTGTATATAATTTCTTTGGTGAAACAACTGGTGTTTTCTTTTGATAGAGACTTTACTGATGTCTTAAACCTGTACTCCTTGCCTTAGAACTTGACTGCTCCCGCGTAGACTGAAATGGTATGTATTTCTTGTGTTTCAGCCGGCTAGTGGAGCTCCTAACTCAGGAATGGACGCTGACATCCAAACTCAGGGTGCCTGCTCAGTCGCGCCTGCAGGTTAGTCGGTCCGTGTGGTAGCTAATTGCTGATACGCATAACTATGTGACAGTATTGGCTGTACAATGCTACGTCCATACTAGAAAAAGCACAGCTCTCTTAATTTGACTGCATACATGCCAGCATGTCTGAGATGGGAAACATTTGTCAGAACCAGTGCACTGTAATAGAAGCATGGTCTTTGATTGTGTTCTGCTTGTGTGTACGTGTGTTTTTTGTGCTCAGAAAATTCACAACATGGATGTTTGTCTGCAGTCCCTGAAACGGCACAATGTTGAGCTGAAAGATGAGCGCGGCAATGCCATCACATCTCGTGACATTGTGGATGGTCACCGTGAGAGAACTCTGGCACTTCTCTGGCATGTCATTGTCAACTTCAAGGTATGCTTCCACGGTGTACAGGAGTAGTGTTCTACCATAATGTTACCGTGCATGTACACGAGCAGATGCTAGTGGGTGTGCAACTCGGTGTCTTTCATTCTGGTTTGTGTTTGTCATTTTTTTTACCAAACTTTGTAAATAACTGTTACATTCGATAGGGTTCGGTCTCAACTCCCTCGACCGTATGCATCTATTTGGTGGAGTGATCAATTACATCTGTGCTTTATCCATCCTGCTCAGGTTACTGTGCTGCTGAACAAAGAGTCGCTTGAAGCAGAGATTAGCCATCTGAAGGTGCTCAAGCGACTGAAATCTCACTGCGACACGATACCGTGCGATGCCAATACTGGCATGACTTTCCCCAATGAGCATGTGAAGATGGTTTTCGACTGGTGCCAGCTTGTCTGCTCTCTGTACAAAGTGGAGGTCAGTGCTATGCCTTTACTCCATGTTATTTTCAAATGGCGGTAATACACGCCTGCCCACACAGCTCAGGGAGCGTTGTGTGGGCAGGCGTGTATTTACCGCCATTTCGCTAGGTGTGATGTAACCACGATTTCTTTGCTATATATGATGCTGCATTGGCGTTTGCACATCATGCTTTTCATCAAATGTATTAAATGTTTGACTAGTTTAGGCTTCCACTTGTTCAGACCGGAGCAGTCTTATGGTGTTAGTTTAGTGTGCATGTGTGTGTTTGTTCCAATTCTTGATGCTAGGTCAACAACTTCACCACATCCTTCTCGGATGGTAGGGCGCTATGCTACCTGATCCACCACTACCAGCCCTGGCTACTGCCTGGCACTGAGATCCAGCAGAGGACTACATTGACCTGCCAGAATAGCGACGTTGACTGCTATGGTGGCACGGAAGCTGATGCTGACGACGGCTGTGACCTTGACGATGAAACAGTTACTTTGTGTAAGCTTTTCTTTCAATGTTCAATAATGTTCATTTCTGGTCTGGTATCCCATTTGGCCAGACCACCTGAAATCCCAGTGCTACCGCCCTGCTATATCATCGACTATAGTCACCACAAGGAAGAAGAGCCAAAACAGCAGTGTCAAATGCGCGACCCATGCACATAGAACGTAATTGTTGTCTGTTTTGTTGCACCGCACTTCACGCTTTTTTGGGTTTACTCACACTTGCACCCTTTCCCCATTACTCCCTAGGTGTATGGGTTACGCATTTGACGTTGTCGCTTTGGCTCTCCTTCCTTGCGCTATAGTCACCACCCTGCTATATCATCAACTATAGTTGCTGTTTAGCCTTTGAGCGCTGTTCTCCTTCACATGAAACGGTTCTGCTAATGTCAAATTCTTGGAGGTAACCCTGGGTTTTCTTTTTCCGGTGGCATCTCACTTCTGGTACATGTGCATAAGTGGAGTTCTGATGGGATTGGGGGGAAGTTATGTGTAAGTGGCAGGGTGTATCCCCGGAAGCACTAGAATTGATTACTGGCACCGCCTGTACTTGCCACGGTTCTGTTGTAAATTCAACTGTTCCATGGAGCATGGACGATTCAAGTCTACATTGCATTCTGTGACACTGCTTTTACTCTTTTTACTCGTTATTTTTGCTTATCCTCAATCGAACTGTTTGTAGCCGCTCTGGATGATGGGCAGGAACTGCTGAGCAACGAGAAACGCAACTTCAAGCTGTTGGCTGATGCTGTAAGTTATCTGAGACTTTGTGAATATGATGAGTTAGAACTGCTTGCATGGATCTCCTGAAGTCTTTGAATGAATAGACCTGGATGGAAATGGCGGTAACAAGTTTTATCGATGCTTTGGTATTCCGCTTGATTCTGTTGAAGTGCCACGATCCTGTCAGCTGATCGATGTCTACCCAAAACCTCTGTTGTGTTGTTTATGCTGTTTGCCTTCCTGTGCAGACATTGAGCCTTGGAGGAACACCTCTGCAGCTTTCCACTGCTGACATGTCTAATACCATTCCAGATGAAAAGGTCAGTGGCTCGCCTTGTAATACGTATTTCTTCTTCAAGTCCATCTGCCTTGTACGAGACCACTCTTTTCACAAATTTGGTCCCGAGTAATATATCACCGTTGAATTTGAGACGGGACCTTCTGCAATTCGGTTTTGTCAACGGTGTTCTATTGTCAAGGAGGTATTTGTTCAGAACTTCAGATTGACTAACACAAACTTCTTCTGTGTTGCTTATTGATATCCCTACAGGTGGTGGTAACCTTTGTCTCCTATATCTGCGAACGTCTCCTGGACCTGAGAGAAGAAACGCGAGCAGCGCGCACCATTCAAACAGCGTGGAGGCGATATCTGGGCCTCAAGAAAGCCAGTGCACTGCTGGCCGCGGAACAGGAGCGCTTCCAGTGCCTTAGGCAGGCAGCCATCACTGTGCAGAGGCGAGTGCGTGGCAAGCGTGTACGTGAGCAATACCTGCGTCAGCGTCAACTTGTGATGCGATTGCAGGCAGCTGTGAGAGCAAAGTATGTCTACAAGGACCGCCAGGTCTACCTCAAATTGCAGCAAGCAACACTCCTGTTACAGTCCCATTGGAGAAGGCTGCAGGTGCAACGCAAGTACCAACGAGAGCGCTCAGCTGCTCTTGTGCTCCAGTCGCACTGTCTTACCTACCTTGCTCGCCGTCGCTACACGAAGCTACGCTCGGCAACAGTTTGCCTCCAACGACGCTATCGTTCATCACGGGCCACTGCCATTGCTGTCCGAGATTATCATGTCTGCCGTGGTGCTGTGATCACCCTCCAGTCTGCTGCTCGTATGTTCATGCATAGGCGACGCTACACACAACTCCGGCAAGCGGCCGTCGTCATCCAGTCCCATGTCCGTCGAGTTCAAGCACAAAGAAGCTATGACCAGGCCCGCCAAGCCGTTCTCAAGGTACAAGCGGTCGTTCGCTGCATAATTGCATGCCGGAGGTTTGCAAAGCAGCGCATGGCAGCCATCAAGCTGCAAAGCACCATCCGTGGCTTCCTTGTCAGAAAGCTGTTCAAGCAGCAAAGGGCGGCAGCGTGTGTTTTCCAACGCAGATGGAGAGCACGTCGTATTGGCCACAGTGTGTGGCTGGATTACAATGTGATGCGTGGTGCCATTATTACCATCCAGGCTTTCTGGCGCTGTGTCCTGGCACAGAGGCTGTACCAAAAATCCCGAGCATCGGCCATAACAATCCAGCGCCACTGGCGTGGAACAAGTGCCCGGCACCAGTTACAAGCTCAGCACAAAGCAGCATGCTCTCTGCAGAGAGCCTGGCAGAGTTTCCGTGTTCGACGGAGCTTCCTTCAGCAACGCCATCATGTCGTAGCGATGCAGAGAATATACCGGGCCAGCGTTGCGTCAAAGGCTGCCGTGAAAGAGTACAGCGCTCTCCGCTCAGCTGCTATTGTCCTGCAGGCGAGTATTCGCATGTGGCAGCACAAGCGTCACTATCTGCGTGCTCGCCGTGCCTGTGTTCTTCTCCAGGCAACTTGGCGTGGAGTCGTTCAGAGACGTGCAATACAGACCATGCACGATGCAAGCACTTGTATTCAGCGCCATTGGCGTGGCATGCAGGTCCGTCGCAGTGTCCTTCAACAGCAGAATGCTGCGGGCATTATTCAGCGCAATTGGCGACGGTATACTGCTCAGACTGCTTTCCAGCGGTATCGTGAGAATGTTGTTTGCATGCAGAGGAGATACCGTGCTTCACGAGCTATGACAGCTGCCATGCAAGAATATCATGTGTGCCGTGGCGCTACAATCACATTGCAGTCCGCCGTACGAATGTGGCAGTGCAGAACCTCTTACCAACAGACGAGAAGCGCTGTGATCACGCTACAAGCGCACACACGCTGTGTTCTAGCGCAACGCAGTTTCCAAGTGGCTCGCCAGGCAGTGGTCAAGATGCAGGCGTGTGTACGATGCATCATTGCCTCTCAGAGACTGGCAAGGCAACGGCACGCCGCTGTGTGTCTGCAGAGTGCTGTTCGTATGTGGCAGTGCAGGGTGCGCTATCATCAGGCTCGCCAAGCAGCTATCATCCTTCAAGCGCACATTCGCCGTTCCCAGGCGCAACAGCACTTCAAACAAACTTGCCAGGCTGTCGTGAAGATGCAGGCATGTGTCCGCTGTGTCATTGCTCGCAGTCGATTGACAAAACAACGTGATGCTGCTATTTTCCTGCAAAGTGCTGTCCGCATGATGCTGTGCAGAAATCGCTATCGGCAAGTCCAGCAGGCTGCAATTGTACTGCAGAGCCATGTCCGACGAGTCCAGAAGCAGCTCAGCTTCAGCCGAACCCGAAGAGCCATTGTGAAGATGCAAGCATGTGTTCGCTGTGTTATCGCTTGCAATCGCTTCTCGCGGCAGCAGGCTGCAGCAGTTTGCCTGCAAAGCTCCGTCCGCATGTGGCAACAGAAAAGTGTGTACCAACGCTCACGGCAAGCAGCTATCGTTCTCCAGTCGCATGTACGCCGTAGTCAGGCTCGGCAGAGGTATAGCTCTTCATTGCATGCTGTTATCAAGATCCAGTCATGTGTCAGATGCGTGATTGTGTGCCAGCGGTTTGCTAAGCAGCGCAATGCTGCCATTCATCTGCAGAGTGCTGTGCGTAGCCACCAGCAGCATCAGGCATACTTGAAGATGAAGAACGCTGCCTGTACCATCCAGCACCAGCTCAGGTGTCTTGCTGACCGAAAGAAATTCCTGACCTACCGTTACCATATTGTGACGCTGCAAAGACGCTATCGGGCAACCAGAGCCATGACAATTGCAGTGAAAGATTATCATGTGTGTCGTGGTGCTGCTATCACGCTACAGGCAGCCGTCCGTATGTGGCAAGCTAGATGTCAGTATCAGCAGCTTCAACAAACGGTCGTAATGCTGCAGGCAAAGGTGAGAGGCCTTCAGGCACAGCGCAGTTTTGACCAGGCACGACAAGCCGCAATCAAGATGCAAGCCTGCGTTCGCTGCGTGATTGCATGCCAGAGATTTGCCAAGCAACGGGCTGCGGCCATTCGTCTTCAGAGTGCACTGAGATCCTATCGTGACCGGAAGCAATTCCTGGAAAAGAAGCAGGCAGCTAAAGTGCTTCAGAGCCGATGGAGGGCATGCACCCGGGGTCGCCAAGCACTGCTGGTATACAACTCACAGCGCACTGCAGCGCTCAAACTTCAAGCTTTCTGGCGTTCACTTTGCCAGCAACGAGTCTATAACCAGCAAAGGCTCTCAGCGATCCGCCTGCAAAGTGCCTGGAGGATGGCTCTGGTCCAGCGTAAATACAACTCGATGAGGGAGGCTTGCATTGTTCTTCAGCGTCATTGGAGGGGAACGATTGCCCGAAGGAACCTACTTGCACAGCAGCATGCAGCGTCTACCCTTCAACGCGCATGGAGAGTAGTTCTGGCGCAGCGTGACTTTCAGCTGTATCGGCAGCATGTTGTTAGTATGCAGAGACGCTACAGAGCATCGCGTGCTATGCTCATTGCTGTCAGGCAGTATCATGTCTGCCGTGGTGCCACCATCACACTGCAGTCCGCTGTGAAAATGTGGCAGTCCAAGCGTCGCTATCAACAAATACAACGTGCAACGGTTATTCTCCAGTCGCATGTGAGACGTGTTCAAGCCCAGCAGAACTTCAACTCCACAAGACACGCTGCTATCAAACTGCAATCATGTGTGCGATGTGTGATTGCTTGCCGGAGGTTCAAGGCAAAGCGAGAAGCAGCTATTTGCCTCCAGAGTGCTTTCCGAGGTCATGAGCAAAGGCAGTCATTCAACAAACAACGCAGTGCGGCCTGCGTTCTGCAGGCTCAGTGGAGAGCATTCTCAGTAGGTCGTCGCGATCGTCACTCTTACCATCAACAACGTTCTGCAGCTCTTCTCATCCAGACCTACTGGCGTGGTATCCACCAGCACAGACAGTATGTAGGACAGAAGCAATCTGCAGTGCGCTTGCAGTCAGCTGTCAGAATGTTCCTGGCTCAGAAGCAGTACAGGAGAGTTCAACTGGCTAGCTTGAATCTACAGCGACACTGGCGGGGAGCTAAAGTGCGGCATGACATTGCAAAGCGGCAAGTATCCGCGTGCACCATACAGAAGCAGTGGAGATCATTCTGTGAGCAGAGAACCTTCCAGGTGTATCGCCAACATGTTATTGCTATGCAGCAGAGGTATCGGGCATCGCGTGCTAGAGTCTGTGCTGTTCAGGATTATCATATTACTCGAGGTGCAGCCATCACTCTGCAAGCAGCTGTGAGAATGTGGCAGTGCAAACGGCGCTACCAGCAGGTTCAACATGCCGTAGTTGTTCTCCAGTCGCATGTGAGACGTGTTCAGGCACAGCAGAACTTCAACTCTACAAGGCATGCTGCTATCAAACTGCAATCATGTGTGCGATGTGTGATTGCTTACCGGAGGTTCAAGGCAAAGCGAGAAGCAGCTATTTGCCTCCAGAGTGCTGTCCGAGGTCATCGGCAAAGGCAGTCATTCAACAAACAACGCAGTGCGGCCTGCGTTCTGCAGACTCAATGGAGAGCATTCTCAGTAGGTCGTCGCGATCGTCACTCTTACCATCAACAACGTTCTGCAGCTCTTCTCATCCAGACCTACTGGCGTGGTATCCACCAGCACAGACAGTATGTAGGACAGAAGCAATCTGCAGTGCGCTTGCAGTCAGCTGTCAGAATGTTCCTGGCTCAGAAGCAGTACAGGAGAGTTCAACTGGCTAGCTTGAATCTACAGCGACACTGGCGGGGAGCTAAAGTGCGGCATGACATTGCAAAGCAGCAAGTATCTGCCTGTACCATACAGAAGCAGTGGAAATCATTCTGTGAGCAGAGAACCTTCCAGGTGTATCGCCAACATGTTATTGCTATGCAGCAACGGTATCGCGCATCGCGTGCTAGAGTCTGTGCTGTTCAGGATTATCATATTACTCGAGGTGCAGCCATCACTCTGCAAGCAGCTGTGAGAATGTGGCAGTGCAAACGGCGCTATCAGCAGGTTCAACATGCCGTAGTTGTTCTCCAGTCGCATGTGAGACGTGTTCAGGCACAGCAGAACTTCAACTCTACAAGGCATGCTGCTATCAAACTGCAATCATGTGTGCGATGTGTGATTGCTTGCCGGAGATTCAAGGCAAAACGAGAAGCAGCAATTTGCCTCCAGAGTGCTGTCCGAGGTCATCGGCAAAGGCAGTCATTCAACAAACAGCGCAGTGCAGCCTGCGTTCTGCAGACTCAATGGAGAGCATTCTCAGCAGGTCGTCGCGATCGTCACTCTTACCATCAACAGCGTTCTGCAGCTCTTCTCATCCAGACCTACTGGCGTGGTATCCACCAGCACAGACAGTATGTAGGACAGAAGCAATCTGCAGTGCGCTTGCAGTCAGCTGTCAGAATGTTCCTGGCTCAGAAGCAGTACAGGAGAGTTCAACTGGCTAGCTTGAATCTACAGCGACACTGGCGGGGAGCTAAAGTGCGGCATGACATTGCAAAGCGGCAAGTATCCGCGTGCACCATACAGAAGCAGTGGAGATCATTCTGTGAGCAGAGAACCTTCCAGGTGTATCGACAACATGTTATTGCTATGCAGCAGAGGTATCGGGCATCGCGTGCTAGAGTCTGTGCTGTTCAGGAGTATCATATTACTCGAGGTGCAGCCATCACTCTGCAGGCAGCTGTGAGAATGTGGCAGTGCAAACGGCGCTACCAGCAGGTTCAACATGCCGTAGTTGTTCTCCAGTCGCATGTGAGACGTGTTCAAGCACAGCAAACTTTCACTAGTGCGAGGCTGGCAATTGTCAAGATGCAGGCATGTGTTCGATGTGTCATTGCTTGCCGTCGGTTTTCCCAGCAGCGCAGCGCAGCAGTTCGACTTCAAAGTGCCATGCGTACCTATATGCAGCACCAGCTGTTTGAGAGGCAGAAGTCAGCTGCGCGTACAATTCAATCATGGTGGAGAGCTGCAGTTGCAGCCCGTGAACTAAGCACTGGCTACAAGCTGAGGCGCAATGCTACTATTGCCATTCAGGCATTCTGGCGAGGTGCTGCTGCACGGCAGCGCTATCGGAGAACTCTGGCAGCCATCGTCAATCTACAGGCTGCATGCCGTGGCTGGCTGGCTAGACAGGAGCACCGGAGGCGTGCCAGGCAGCATGCCCGGCGGAACTCTGCAGCAGTGTCTATCCAGAACTGGTGGAGACTGCGGCTTGGTGACATCAGGCATGCTCGCAAACTTGCTGATGCTGCAACGACTATACAGGTGCGCCATGGCTTTGCTGTACTTTGTGTGAGAAAGCATTAGCACACATGCACACGTTGTACACGGCATTAACTCCACAAAACCTGGTGGCGGTGATTGAAGAATGAATTTCAAGACTTTACTGGGGCTGTGTTTACACAATGTCATGTAGTTGAATTGGTGACCGGGAATACACATTTATATTACGCTTTGTCACAGTGCGCATGATTGCATAGCTTATTAGTGTGAACATTCATGTCATTCGGACCAGGTTGATTCATTGCAGTGGCGACAGTCAACTGGTGAGTCACAACAGACTAGTGAGCACGGAAACAAGGTGAAGCTACCATGCTGATGGTGTTGAGCACAAATATGAAATATGCTGGTTTAAAATAAAAATACATCAAAACAGAAGATGACATTTGCGAGTGACCAATAGCTTAAGCAGATGGATATGATCCTCAGGATCTTTACTGTTCTTTTGACAACAAATTGGTGCAATTCAGATCGACCCTTAGCAAGTTTCATCTTGTTCAACTCATTGTTAGAGTTAGCAGTAGTCAACCAAGCTGTCCTTGTGGTCTATAATCCTTGCGTGCCACATTGTTTAGGCTACCTGGAGGGGCTGGAAGTTGCGCAGTCAGCTTGCTCATGACCGGGAGCTAGCTGAGGTGCGCAAGCGTGTCCTCGCTGCAAACTCGGCAGCCACCGAGCCAATGCTGCTGGGAAATCGTACTCGTTCAGCTCTGGCTATCCTGCTTGAGAGCACCAGCACTACGTTTGTACGCCGAGCCGTCAAGAACCTCGACATTGCAACTGCCCTGTCCGATAAGTGCTGTGAGACAATTGCACGGGATGGAGCGGTACCCGTTCTGCTCGAGCTCATCCGGAGCTGTAATCGCTCCAGACCAAACCAGGACATTGTGATGTACTCTCTGCAAATCCTTCGCAACCTTGCTCAGGTAAGGATGATTGTCCACCCAGTTGTTTTTATTTACAGTGTTCTTGAGTCCGCTTTGTTTTGAACTCGACTTTGTTGCTGGACAACTTAGAGGAGGCTGGTTGTCTGGTGGCTGTAGTTATGACTAGAAGTGAAACAAACCCATTGTTAACCCCCCAACCCCCATTGACACTTCAGCAATGTACATGTATGCACCATGTGCCTTGCTAGTACCGTAAAGTACCGCAAGAGCACCCCACCATCTCGTCCTTTCGTGATCGTCTTGTGGAGGTGGTTTCCTGTCTGTAGGTCATGCAACGCGGGCCTTGTACACACATTGCACGTCGTGCAGTCATCCATACCCAGTATACCTTCGAGCGGATGCGAGCTCCACATAAAACATGCCAAGTGTGAGAACCTTAGTACACTAAGGTTCTCACACAGTTAGTAGCACTCTGCCATACGACTTTCTTCCCTTGGCTGTAAAATCAAGGTTGGGCACTCTCGCGAGACGGGGCGCTCTCGCGGTACTTTACGGTATTCTTATTCATGGAGTTATGTTGGCATGGTAGCTCCAATGCCTATGCTAGTGCACATTGCCAAGCTCACCTGCATGCAACTGTGTACTGAATGTGTCCGTCCTGCTGCAGCTACCATCCACACGCTCAGCTGTGTTCAACACGGTAAACTGTGTGGCTTCTATCACCGAGACTCTGTACACTTATAAAGAAAACTCGTCTTTGGCGATACCTGCTAGTGACTTGCTAACGGCTCTTGCTGCGGATGTTGGTCATCGTCAGGTAAGAATGGCTGATCTAGTTCATGCGGTGCATGGTTTTTGGATTCTCTGCCACGTTCTGCAGCAGCTGCATTTTACATTGTTTCTGGTAGGGTTTTTGGATTCTTCTAATTGTTCACTTCTGGCGTTGAGAGCCTTGCAGAGGTACCCTTTCTTCTGTCTAAGCCCAAACCTCGAAAACCCAGCCGAAACGTAGCATATCGCTCATGCTCCATAAAATGAATCACTAGTCCACACCCGAGTAGAAGTAGATTGGGTCAAAAAAATCCCGTATATGCTTGTGAAAACAGCCAGTGTCCCCAGAATTTTGATGGTCCATTATTTCAATAGAGTAACACACTGCTATAGTTTCTACGAACTCTCTCATCGCAAAGCGCTGCTACTGGTTTTTGCACTTATCGAAGCTCAGTTGACCCAACCCTAGATAGTGGGGCTAGTATCTCACTCCGTGACCTCAGAATATCGGGCAATGTGCACCGCAAGATAGCTATCCTGCTTGGCTTCTCCATTGTGTCCACTATTGTACAGATAGCAGGCTATCACGCATTGCTAGTGACTGTAATGGTCGCGCTTCAACTCCTATTATAATTAAATGATGAAACAGTCATTGACGGTTGCGTACATAATATGTTGCTTGCAGGGTTTGAATGGTATGGCTAAGGTCATGACTCGACTATCTGGAACACTCAAAGCTCTGGAACACAAGCACTCTGTGGAGGTCAAGCTGAACCAGCGCAAGACGGCCGTTTCACAAGGCCGCCAGTTGCCCGCAGTCAAGCCCACGCTGCGCTCTACAATGTCTTCGCGCTCAACAGTTGCCACAAGTGCTAACCGTAAGCCACTCTCCAGTGTCCAGAAGTCTGCAGCGACAAGCACTACCGCTGCTGCTGCTGCTTCTGTGACTACTGCTAAGGCCCAGACCAAGACAAAGGTACAAGCCAAGCCTGCTGTCCGAACATCCCTCACAGCAGTTCAAACACTGATGCGTACATTGAAAACGCAATGATTTTCGAAACTCTTCATCACAGACTTAAACTTGCACTCTACATTAAACTAAAACATTGACCGGCGAGTTTTCTCATAATTCGTCATACATCCTAAATTCATTGCAGACATGAAATTTAGCCTCGCATATTAGGCATCTTGTGTACTATGCTAACCTGCATGACATTGATTGGTATTTGTTTGAACTAACCACACCTGACAATCCTGCTAACCTTGCAATACCCATGAAACACAAATTGGTTTATTATACATAATACAAAATACGTAACAAAATACATGCGATGCCCTCATTATTTTGCTGACAAATGGATGAAGCCACACTCAACTGTCTTACCAGCAATGTTCATGATTCAACCCTACCTTTCCCCTCTCTCCACCGAAACAATCCTCTAGTTCCTAGCCCCCGCTGTTCCTTTCCTTAGCAGCAGCAGCCTATTATTATCTTAGTTAGATTGTTGAATTTGTTGTACAGTGTCTGTTATCGATACATACAACACTGTTCCCGGACACCCTTTTCTTTACAAGATGCTTCTTGCACCTACTTCATTTTGCCCTCCTGTTTTGTTTTGTTTTCTAATGAAAGATGAAAGAACTGTTGAAATGTTCAATGGTTTGTGTTCAGCAGAACTGTATACTACGTCTATACTATGTACATGTACGAGTGTGTGCAATAGCGGTGTGTTTCTGGATGCACTTGAACCGAGTTGAAGGCATAGCAGTGACGAATATATGGTATTTTCCTGAGTATAAGCCGCACTTGGAACACCAGCAATTCACCCAAAAACAGTCGGTGCGGCTTACACTACAATGGTCAAATTTAATGGTGATAAACAGAGTACAAAACCGGACGCCAATGTCTAACGGTACTCCTCATACATCATGACACTATTGTGCACTATTATTATTGGTTTTGTACAATTCGTATTCGCAAAGCTTCCCCTTCCTTTATCTCTGATAAACAGAGTACAGTAGATGTCTGTATTTCAGGACAAACAAATCTAGGTGCGGTTTATACTCTGGAAAATATGGTAATAGTTAGTATGGCCTGGGCACGGAAGTAACCTTACAAAGATGCAACCAAGAGTGCATAAAAAGTGTTTATGTACTGTAATTTCAGAAATTTTAGGTGCTCAATATTTTCGGTATGAGGACAAAAGGCCAGGTTAGGTGAACAGAAATTTTAGGTACAGAGAAGCAGTTCCCAAATTTGTATTACGTGTGTTAGTGCTTGTCCGGTGTATTGAAATTTTAGGTATGAAGCAGATGCACCGAAAGTACCGAAAATAAAAGTACACCGAAAATTTGTGAAATTGCAGTGCTTTGCTTGGTGCAACCTGTTAGCGTTACCATACAATCATGTAGTTACAGCAGGGACATCACCATGATATTGTGGTCTCTCTTGAGAGCGCTTGTATAATTATATGGTGTCAAGGATGGGAATCGGGGTCCATTATTAGCACAGTACACACTGTACCAGAGGCAGCATAATACTTCAGCAAAGCAAACAGGTGTGGCCGGTGACATACCGTTTTAGCAACATGAAATGGATACGAACAGCACAGAACTAGTATTGGTGAAAGAAGCAAGACGTAAGTGGGAACAATCTTGACAGGACTTAAAAAATTAGAAGCAAGAAAATAGCAGGAAAATAGCGTTGAATAAAAAGCATTATGTCAAGGAGCTCTGGAAAAGAATCAGGCCACAACACGAAATAGCAGAACTACAGGCGAAGGAAAGGATGCAATGGCGACAGCAAGTTGAAATTAATATCTGTGTGTTTCATGGGGAAGGCGAGTGATGGACAACCAAGGCATGCTTCTTATGGCTCCAACGACACGCTCCGGGCCTAAAATGGCTGTAGGCTAGTACG
Organism: Sycon ciliatum; assembly: GCF_964019385.1. Lineage (NCBI taxonomy): Eukaryota > Metazoa > Porifera > Calcarea > Leucosolenida > Sycettidae > Sycon > Sycon ciliatum. The sequence continues at coordinate 80,534,267 of NC_088643.1, read as the reverse complement.
TAAAGAGCAAGCTGAACAATGTATTATGCAAGCAGAGCCCTGGTAAGACTTCTCTTGTCTTGTATGTGCTACCAAGAGTAATAAGCATGCAGGCATGATTTATGGTATTGTTCAAGTAATTGGTTGGGCGGAATGATATTGGCAGTTTCGAGGGAGGCGGCAGAGGACAGGAGGGCAGGCACTTTTTGTGAGGAAAACTAAATACATGTACTATGGGCAAAGCGGGCGATGACTACGCATGCAGCACCACTCAGCACAATCTAAACAGACATTTTCGCACAGAGGACAGTTTGTCCAAAGACGAGTAGCAAAACGTCATAAACACACACACAAAAAACCGATGACTAGTGCATGCATTGAATTGTGACCAGCAACACAAGTTGAAAAATGATCATGCAATGGGCATGGAACATGGGGAGGGAGAGTGGACAAGAGTATTGTCATAAATAAGAGCTGACAGAACAACGACAATAAAAGCACAAACCTAGGCGGGAAGAAACTAATATAATCAAGGAAGGGCACGCACACTATCCGAATTCCAATGAATTGTACTTGTCAGCCAAGACTCAAGCCCGTATGCAGCGGGTACGTAGCGGGGTGCAATGTCATGCTTTTATCAAGAAATAGCACTACTTTACCAGGTCTTGATAGATGGCCGCTGAAATGGCACACACGTGTAGAACAGGATATACGCTGCAGAACTCTGCACACAAAGTAGAAACAGAAAGATGGGAGCAACAGCCATTGGAATGTTGGTGTGAAAAAGAAAGACGATAGTGGCCAGGCAATGACTATGAGAGAAGGGGCTAATAGCCTAATACCCGTACTTCGCCATTTTCCAAACAAGCTTGTGCATACAATACATGTGCATGCAGCTCTGCACACATATAAGACGAGAAACCACTCGGGATTCGTTGTTGCTCAGATTTCCCATGTCAAACCTATGGCAGTCTTGAGGCAACTGGCGCGAGCAGCTGTTGCTACTGTTCTGTACATGAAGCTTTGCGCACCCAACTGGGTTCGAGTGGGTTGCCTACAAAAAAACTCCAGCAATGTCCTTTGACTGGTGTCTGCTGCCACGGCCGACATGGAGTGACACACTACAGTGTCTTATTGCTGAATGCAGTGTCAACCAGGCATACGCATGTATACATGTATACACATAATAAACTATAATAATTCTAACGCTAGTAACTACAGAACAACAAGGGCAATCAAGGCTTGTTTGCTGCTACTCAAACTAACGCTAGTACTCAAACTAACGCTAGTATTTAAACTAACGCTAGTATTTAAACTACAAAAAGTAGTCACTGTCACCACATACTGGCCTAATCACCCGAGCCAATGGCAAATATCAATACTGTTTTTAAAAATAGACATCGTGAGAAAAGGAGAGGGTCAGAGCGGCGGCGGCCTACCTGCATCATCTGACCAGCAGATACTTTCTTGACAATGGAGTCATCATACGAACCCCAGTCGTTGTCAAACACATTCTTGCAGAATGCCGTGTCTGTGGAGTAGGCAAGAAGCAGATGCATGTACATGCCTATGCTGAGAGATAAGAATGCAAGAGGTACACCATTAGCAGGGGTGGATCCAGAGATCTCTACAGCGGGTTCCAGTTTAGCCAATACTGAATAGCTGATACATGTACATGTACATGCATATTATGGTTTCCGGTAGTACAATGCGAAATTTAGGGGGTTGCGCGGAATCCCCGGGTAAAGTCATGATACCGTTGTCTCCCGGAGCTACTCCTTCCATGATGAACCATTACCATCACTTCCATGATGAACCATTACCATCAGTTCAATTCTGCACCATTACCACCTCAGTAGCAACTAATTATCAGTACAAAAAGGAATGCATGTCAGATGAGAGGAAAGAAATTCAAAGAATTCTACTTACAGTGGCCACCGCTCATCGTTCCATAATGATTCTACAGAAAACGAGATATCCACAGCAACAAAATTAGCAACAGCAGCATTGTCAAAGACACAAGCCAAAGATCAGACTAACGAACGCAGAATCAACACATACACCTTAAAAGAGTTTAGTCCCCAAAAGAAGTGAAGAAGAAGAAAGACCCGCGGCAACTCACTTCCAGCACGAAGTACATGTGCAGTATATTCTCTATTATCAGCGAAGGTCTCCATTACCTGTACAGTCTGTGATACTACTGGGAGCACCTTTCCAAACATTACTACCACAGTCTCTGTCATAAGCGCAGTGTGTGTTCGTTTCTCTTTCTTGGCACTTCCTGCGGAGTGAAATTCAGTGCAGCATGCACCATGTCTACCACATACATGTATTTCTTCTTGCTTTGTATGGAGTTGATAGTGGTTGAAAACAACACAAGTACAGTCTCTGATATTATAAGGATGGGTAGAGGATATGGGTAGAGGATGCTGAAGAAATATAAGCACAGCTCTTATTACAGAGAACATACAGTATGACTGAATGCACATGCAAGTGTATTTAGCCGCATAATGCAAACACATCTGTGCCCACACGCACACGTGTACGCTTACACACACGTACACATATGAACGCACGCACGCACACGCACACACACGCATCCATACACGCACATACACACCCCCAACCCTGAATGCACACCCATTCACAGCCAGATGCAAACTTGTTAGAACAACAATCTCTTACCGACACAGCATACAGGTTGTATGGACCTTTGGGACGCTCTCCAACAACGTGAGGTAGCAGGTTCAGATCCCTGATGTGACATCAGCAGCAGCAGCAGCGATGGCAGCAGCAAAGCACACCAATACAGCACAGCCAATAACGATCACACATGTACATGTACATGACAGCACAATGAAGACATTTTGCTGTTGGCGTGGTGGTGGTCATTGTTCCTATCAATTTATCTTTGTTGAAAACTCCAAGTACACATACATGCACTCAAACAACTACAGTGCAATGAAACGCTACCATGCGAGTCAATGAAACGCCGGGCACTCTGCAACCAAGACCTGTGAATACTGGTGCGCTGGTGCACTGGCGCAAGGCGTAAACTTGACTCACGCGATCGGATTTCATGGAGCAACACTGTACATTAGATGCAGCATCTCAAGTTAGCATTAGGATACAGAATACACTCAACACAGACTGTAGTAGGCTTGCAGTAGTGAGTGAAAGTACACTTCAGTGCTACTGAATGCAGACTCTGAGGATGCTCCGATTTCTCCACTTAGCCTTGGAAAGCAATGTACACGTGTGCAGATAATACACATGCACAACCATGAAAAGTACCTTGAAGGAAAGGAGATGGGCGACTGAATCTTGTCCCAAAACATACCGCGCATGTGGAACCTTCACAGGACACATATACACAACACAACACGTACATAGACAGGTACACCAACACACACACACCATTGGACCATTGGACCATTGGACGCCCATCGCCGGAGGCGATGAAAGCGATGCTACAGCAGAAGCCATAGCAGCTTGTGCTGGGATTGCACCATTCAACAGCTTGCAAGGCTGAAGAATTGACCGCCACTATTCAGCCTGGTCTACACCACACAGCTATGAAGTGGCTTTTTCTGGCCAGTGAATCCCCACTTTTTGGTCTTTTTTATTTTATTTTTTGCCGCCCACACATCACACCACATACTCCGGCATGCACTGGCTGTTGGTAACCACCCAGGAGAATGAAAGAAAAGTCAGGAAGAGTCTGAGAAAGAGAAGAAAGACGTGTGTGACCATAATCGTCGGGAATCGAACCCGCAACCTATCGATTGGAAATCGCTGCACATACCACTGCACCATATGGGACAACACACACACACACACACACACACACACACACACACACACACACACACACACACACACACACACACACACACACACACACACACACACACACACACACACACACACACACACACACACACACACACACACACACACACACACACACACACACACACACACACACACACACACACACACACACACACACACACACACACACACACACACACACACACACACACACACACACACACACACACACACACACACACACACACACACACACACACACACACACACACACACACACACACACACACACACACACACACACACACACACACACACACACACACACACACACACACACACACACACACACACACACACACACACACACACACACACACACACACACACACACACACACACACACACACACACACACACACACACACACACACACACACACACACACACACACACACACACACACACACACACACACACACACACACACACACACACACACACACACACACACACACACACACACACACACACACACACATACAGGCACATGCACAAACACACCAACACGCACGCATGCATGCACTCACACACAAGTGCACACACACATACACATACACATACACGTACACATACACACACATACACACACACACATACACACACACATACACACACACACAAACACACAAACACACACACACACCATACACACACACACACACATACACACACACACACACACACACACACACACACACACACACACACACACACACACACACACACACACACACACACAATAATAGTACAAGGTATCGGGTGAAAATTTGATTGAGATAATTATTGTGCAGCGAAGACACCACTTGGATTGAAGATGGTGTGTGTAAGGTTTTCCAGGTAATGAAGTGGCTGCAGTGGAGCTTGCGCACATTAAGAAAAGGTATCAACGCTTCATCCTGTCCAGTGCTGGATGTCCGTGAGCCAAAGGACACGTATGAAGTGGACGCATGCGCTGCCTTATAGTGTATGTATGTTATACCATCATATCTACAGTAGGGGGTATATGGGGTACATCCCTTTACCCAAACTGGCCCAGTCAGTCAAGGCTTGTACCCTGGGCGCATTGTACCCGAGTGTTCCATGTACATACACAATGACATGTACTAGTACTTGCTGGACATCATATCTGCAGTGTATGTCAGGACTGAACAGCGCACAGGAGTTGAGGACTTGTGAGGCTAGACAGGTAGTGAACACAAGCAAACATGAGAAACTAGAGATACTGCTAGACTGTAATGCTTGGCTGCTGGCAGTACCTTTTGAAGTGGATGAGAAGGATTGTAGGCAGCTTCCAAATCTCCAACTTTTTCCAAGCGTCGCGCGGCCTCTTGCAGTGTGGACATTTCCTAGTGTGACCAAGCAGAGGTGTAGACGGATTTAACTTGACAGCACACACACACACAGTGACAGCCACCAGCCCACATTGCAAAGTAGAAACTAAGCCGGGCACCACAAAGAACATGCCTATGCACCCCACTGTCATGTCAGTACACAAAATCAACTACCACCTCCCAGTCAAGCATCAGCATACGAAATGACAGACAAAGAGAGAAAGAGAAAGGAAGAGAGAGAGAGAGGGAGAGAGAGACTATTTGTTGACAGCAGACCACAGCTAGCTCAGCTAATTAGCCAAGTGCAAGCACCCGTACCAAGCATTATCGTCCTGTACTGTCTCCTCGCGAGTAAAATACTGGAGCAATTCCTACACATTTACAAACACACAATGAAAGGCAGATCTGGCATAGTGCACACCGGCAAGCAGAAATATTCATCTGGAATTTAATTTTGTCTTTTCGTCAAAGGAGTTTTTGGACTAAATTAAACGACGGACTAACGACGATTTGTCCAGGTTTTCAATTAACCGGACAAAGTCCCCTTCTTTGAAGTTGGATGAAACTATTCACCGACTAAATTTTCTGCTTTGTAGAATAAGCACAATCCACTAGCCATGCAGAATGGCAGTACTCGGCCACCGAAGGGGTATGGGTACAATTCCTCCGTCCATGCCTGAGGCCGCCGCCGCTACGCAAAGTAAGCAGTAGTGTTCAGCCTGTGCTGACAGTGGGTGGATAGTGACGAATGGAGTGATACACAGGAGATAGCATGGTACATGTACCGTATTGGCATCTCTTGAAAGCGGTGAGAAACGGCTGAATGCGTTGAGCACATGCGACACACAACGCTTTCAAAGGGGGTGACGGCGAAAAGTGGTTGAGAGTTGAAAGTTAAGCCGTTCCCGTGGGAACACAAGCGCTTTGCGCTGAATGGGCAAATTGCCTTGGTGTGACCGTGGCATAACAGTCTCTGGTCAGACAAAAGCTATAAAACATCAAATAAAAAAGAGGTGAAAAGTCACACAAACACAAAATCAGAATGATGGGTAGTGCCGAGAAGGGAATCATTTGGGCAAACCATCGTTTCCAGTAGGTGTTTGGAGGATTGATGTCTGGTCCTTTGGGCATGTGGCATAAAAATAAAAAGAGTTGTAACCTACAGCTTTTTCCGGTTGTATAAGCCGCACTGGAGTAAAAGCCACACCTAGATTTTTTCGCTACGAAATACAGACATCTACCCTATTCATCACCGTTAATTTGATGATCGGAGTATAAGCTGCAGCGACTTTTTTGGGGGTGTTTAAAGTGCGGCTTATACTCCGGAAAATACGGTAACTTAGAGCCTACCTCCAATGATAACTGGCGTCGTGAATGCGGCAGAGGCAGTGACAGATACATGAATGGTTGGAATGTCACAGACACTTTATGGCAGACTTTGCACTTGAGAGAAGACTTGAATTGACCCTGCACAAGACATATCGACAGTCGTAGGTAAACACTAATCAGTCACACATGCTATGCACACTGAACACTAGAAGCGTGGATACCATAAAGACGGTATACACTGCTGCGATGACAACACAGCATACATAGAAGAAGACGCGAGCTTGCATCCATTTCTTCTCCCATCCTCACCTGGAACAGATCGATAATGACGGAGTTGTTTCGACTGAGATGTCGCTGCCATGCTTCACGTGCCGCTTGCGGATCTGGTAGTCCCTCAATATCAGGCTCAGCAATGTAAACTTTCTTCTTGATCTGACACACAGGCAAAAAGAGTACGTAGACTGCGGTTAGACCAACGTACTTACCGTATATTCTCTATTATAAACGCCGTGCTTATATATTTTCAACACCCCTCTACCCCGTGCTTATATTGGAGACCGCGCTTATATTGGTGACCGTGCTTATATTTTTCAACCAATACATCCATACAGAGCAAGAAGAAATACATGCTAGATATCATGCATGCAGCATTGATTTCCACCAAGACCGTGCTAAAAATAGAGACTGTGCTTATAATATTTCGAAAGGTGCTCACAGTGTGCTAGTATTAGAGACTGTGCTAGTAATGGAGACCTGTGCTTATAATAGAGAATATACGGTACTTATTTTATCCTAAACTACTGGGTTTCTGCCGCGCAACGTTCCGGGTCTTTTGTGCAGTTCACAGAGGTTTCACCCAAACGCTAATAGGGAGGTTTAGTCCCACGTAACGGATACGGGAACGTGGGTGATACACGTAAAGTTCATGCAATGGACCCACGTTCGCAATGTTGTTTTTAGTCACACGGAACAAACAAAAGCATGAAGCGAAAGGCCCAAACTTGGTCAAAGACGAAGCTTAGAAGCTCATCGAATATTTTGATTTCGTGCTTCGGAAACCTCTTCAGCTGAGCACCCTCACAGCTTGCACAATGTGCTCCATTCTGATTTTCACCCACATTCTGGCGGAATGTGAGTGAGCCTCCATACACATGTCGTGAATCAGAAAACGGCTGTATGTGGGTCACTGAGTATCATGTGGTACACACGGATTACGTGGGACTAAACCTCCCTAATGGCTCATGCCCAAAACTTGGTACGAGTACCACACTCAAGAATTTCACAATGAAGAGACCACCCAGTGTGGTAACAGTTGCATTGGAGTCTACAGCCATACAGGAATACAGTGTACAAAAGAATGGACACACAAATAGATTGGAAATGCAGAAAAAAATTTACAGTCGTCCCCGGGTGGGCTTGAACCACCAACCTTTCGGTTAACAGCCGAACGCGCTAACCGATTGCGCCACGGAGACTGCACATGTACAGGCAGGCATACAGCTCTTCCTATTACCACCGCAAGGCTTCATTATGGTAAAAGCTACATTAGGGGGGTTTCGCTCTACGTAATTACGTATGAAAATCCGTATGTCGTACGCGCCGGGGAGCGAGGGCAACTTTCATACGTAAATCTCTCTACGGATTTCCGTAGGAAAGCTCTTTCCTACGTTGGGTTCTCCGTAGGACTTTTTGAAATATATTTTCGCATTTTCCGCATTTGTCCATGGCAACATTCAAGCCGCGCGAAACACAAGGTACACACAACGTACACCACGTGCAAAATATCATGGAAAACGCGGTTTCGGTTCATGGTGCATACGGTGGGCGCATGCAGCCAACGCGTCTCCAAAGCAACAACGCATGTTGAGCAGTCGTGGAGAAATCACGTAGAGCGAAACCCAACAGCTCTGATTTTCACGTATGAAAATTCCGTGCAGTTCATACGTTATTTTCATACGTAATTCCGTAGAGCGAAACCTCCCTATTATCTTATCCCCCATACCAAGAGTACATAACCCCCCAAGAGTGTGCAACTCGACTATGGGTGCTGTCCCGACAGAATTTCAAGTTGACGTCATTTTATGATGCAATGCCCCCTGTACACGGATTATCAGATGAATCCGGAACCTGTGGTGGACCAAAGTCCATCTGATCCTGTGCAAATTATTGCAAAGAAAAACGTGTGATGCGTTGACACCCGTACACACTGGTGCAAGGAGCATTGTATCATCAATAATGACGTCAACTTGAAATTCTGTCGGGACAGCATGGTATGTGGGAGTTGCACACTCTTGGGGGGTATGTACTCTTGCCCATACCAAGAGCCCATAAACTTTGCTAGAGTCTCGCTTCCCAGCTCCTACACAAGAGTACAATAATAGAAAAGCTGACAGGATCGCTTTTCTAAATGAAACCCAGTGTGCAGCTCTGATGGGTTGTTGTCAAGGCAAAATTCCATGATTACATCATTTCAGTGATGTAGTGCGTAGAAGCAGGATTCAAGCAGGTCTCTTTCTGCACAACTGCAGCTCAGTTGTACGCACTACGCCACTTCCAGACTCAGATCTGTACCAAATATGATGTTATCATAGAATTCCGCCGTGACAGACACCCATAGTGGAAAAAGCCCCAAGCTGCACACTCTGAGTTTCATGTACTCTTGCTCCTATGTACTTGTACTACTGCATGGATTTTTGCACGATTTCCTCCCACTAAAAATGGCGTCCTTTTTTTTTGCCCAAATTTAAAATTTGACTCTCTGGCTGGGCCGCGGGGTGAATTACTGAAATACTCTTCGATATACTACTCTAAAGCAGATCACTACTCAGCCCAAACTGGGTTCTGTACGGTGAAATCGTGTTCTTTTTCTGTGACTTTCCTAGCTTCACTTTCATACTCCGCGCACCACGATCGAACTTCAAATTGATTCGCAGTGAACGAAGTTGTGTTCCACGCTTTTGAAATTGCGCAAATAATAGCACAAGGGTTCTTGGCCCTTATATGTAGGTTTCCAGTAGGGCAAACCGTAGTTATCGTCGTTGACCGAGCAGGCCAGCCAAGCGGCCGAGGCGGCGCGGCAATCCGCGGGGCTGTACGCACAGCCGCCCTGGCTGCCCCTTTCAGCACGGGGAGATTGCACGCGGTGCCTGCGCAAGCGCACTTCGAGGCTAACCAAAGAGTGCTGAGGGCACTCTTGTCTCTTGCTTGTTGGCACAGCAGCAACTCTTTGCCATTGCGCCCTTTGAGGGTTTTTTTCGTTCTCTTGTCATCATGGAGCTCTCGCAGACTCAATTGGCCGTCATCAAGGAGGCAATGGCCTCCGCAGTTTCTGCTGCTTTAGCTCAGCTCGCGCCAACCTCACAGGACCAGCACGCCGCAACGGACCCCACGCCAACAGTGGAGGACCAGGCCGCGACAAGTGGTGTTCAAGGTACGTTTCCTGTGGCGCCCAGGCTGCCCTCTTGCGTGGCCCACGTGTTGGTGGACACCATGCGAAAGATTAAAAGTGTCGAGTATGTTGACCTGGCTTCGGTCCTGCCCAGTCGTGCCGTCTCGTCTGAACCACCGGCCAAGCGTATTCGCATGGACGAGAGCGCAGATTCGGCAGTATTTATTTCAACAGTGTCCACACAAAGGAGGAAGATCGGGACACTCGCGGACTGGACCGAGGCCTGGTCGATATTTAGCATTATTGCCTGTAACGGCGCTCCTGGTCCTTGCAGTGACCTCCTGGAGCACCAGTTCAGGATTATCCAGGCCGCACAAAAATACCACTTTGCCGCGGTCTAGGAGTACGACGTACTCCTGCGCCAGCTGATGGCAAAGGACCACACCCTCAGCATCGGAGATATGCACACCGAGCTGTATACCCAGTGCTTTACCGGGCAGGCACTGAGTTTTTGCAGCAAGTGTAAGAGGTCTGGCCACTCTGCCGCATCATGCCGCGTCTCCGCAAGCGCCTTTCCGTGCCCCCGGCGCCAGTGCAGTACGGAAACCCGTATGCAAGCAGAACAACAAGGGTGGTTGCACCTTTGCCAACTGCTCGTACTGTCGCATTGGTGGCAGAAGATTCTCCACGTGTACACAGAAGACCCGTTATCCGGTTGAGTCACATTAATCCCAGCTTGAATCCCGTGCATAGGATCAAAATTGCTGAAGATGATGCACAAGTGCATCCCCTTTACATATGTGTATTGTGCCAACGGGCCATGAAAAGAGCTAGTGAAAAAGCCATGCACTGCGGCGATGGTTGTGGCTCTCCTGTAAAACGGACAGCACATCAATGATCAAACTGTTCGTTCTGTACCGGTCACACAGCAAAGGCCACGGGGAAAGCGGCATGCAAAGCAACTCCCACACTGGCGAGCGGCCGCTCCTCAAACAACACGCGCCCAGGAAGGACATGTAAGCACCGCAGCCGGGACCACGTCCACCTCAACACAACCATTAGTCTCACTAGCATCAGCAATAGAAATGGAATGTGGTTCGGATGTACCCAGGGAGAATGCATGTGTGATAGGCAGCAGCCAACACACGGCAACTATTCCACTGGACAAAGAGCGGTTTATCAGCGAATACACAGTACATAAGTGCAACATACACACTTACATCCTGGACAATGCAGTAGAAGTACCATGCTGCGAGGAGAACTTTTGGGCTGACTGTATTTGTGGATGGTTAGAAGCACACAAGCAATGTCCTGCACGCTGCAACAGTTTGAAGGCATCCGAGCTAAAGACGCTAGGAAAAGTTCCACGTAGAATGATGGATGGTTGGACACTCTGGTGTGACATCCACTAGCCATCTCTCCAAGGCTGCCCGGTCGTTACTCCTTTGAGAGATCTACGAAAATACGTTGCACCATGCCAGTTCAACCTGGCCATGGCGACAACTCCAATCCTCACCATTAGGCGAAGTGTCAACACCACCGTCCAAGTTGTGCTGCAATGTAGCTGACCATCTAACAGGTCAAATTGGTCGCAGCAAGAGTGCATGACGGGCAGTTGGAGGCGAGGACAGCCTCACATGGCAAGCCACAGGTGTACCAACGGGCTGTTGTGAGCAATGTGCCGTCTGACCGAGCTGCGGACACAACTTTCTGCCGCCGATCGTCAGAGTTGATGAGACATGCCAAGACAGTGTGTGGCGGTGTAGCTGGAGCAAGGGCACAAGAGGTGGCAGGCTTGCAGAGACTGTCTGCTGCTGAACAAGAGCAGCTTCTGTTATATGCTGGAATCAAATCCAAGAAGCCGTCACCTGGCATTGCACTGGCCATCAAGGCTGATCTCAGCCTCTCGTGGAGTCAGTTGCGGAAGCTACGGCGATGGCTTCCAGCAAGACATCGTGAAATTCCTGGCCCTCTGCAAGAAGGAAGTCGTGTCCAGGAAATTTGGCCACATCACGCCCAAGCTGCATCTATTTAAAGAACATACAGCTCCGCTAATGCGACGAGTCCGCGTAGGGTTGGGCCTCCTCGCAGAGTAAGGCGCAGAGAGTCTCCACTCGTCATTGAGTGACTTCAAATACAGGTACATTCCTGGAGAACTGCTTCGCCTCCAAACTGTTGCAGGACAGCACCTTCTGACGACGATGAACGAGGCGGTAGCACTGCGCCCTGTGCCACGGAAGGGAAACTCCAAGGAACCGCAGGTCGGCCACGAGCTGGACAGCCAAGGACAGCCAAACTGTCGGAAGACGTCCTCGGTAAGTGAGCAAACTGTCTGTTCGCCAGTGGAGAAACCTGTCAACATGTCTGTCGTGCTTCTTGTCCAGATAATTATTCTTGTTCACTCATAGATATAAAAAAATAGTTTGTCTGTTTTTGCTTAACTGGAATATCACTGAAAAATCTAAGTGAACTAAAAAACCGATTTGGTACTTCCTCCGCGTCATTAAAATTGTCGCTTCCCAGAGCGATTTTTCAAATTTATTTTGTCCACTCGAGGGACAAAGAAATCAGCTAGAAATTGAGGCAGAGCATTGTCGACGGACCAAGCTTTAGTTTGTGGCCTCCCGCTTCGCTGCACTTGCAGCTAAGGTCGACGTCTTCATCAGAGTTTGAGGCAAACCCTTCAGCACTCAACAATACGATGAAGAAGACGCGCGTTCAAATTCAGGTCAAGAAACTTCGTTTTCAAGCGATCCATGCCTCCAGGTGACAGGGGATGAAGGGAAGCTAGCATTTTTCAAGTACACTGTAACGACCTTCCAGCAGGGTAGGGTAAGCAGTTCCGCACCTTCTTTCCTTGGCAAGCGCTTCGCTGATTTTGTCGGTGTTTTCAGACCTGCTACCTTCGCAGCAACATGCGCCACAAGTAGCGCATTTTAGGAATTTGAGACCACTTTGTTCTTGCCATCGTCAACTTCAGCATTTCGTATTCAGGAGAGATACCAAGATTCTTATACCCGGGCTTGCAGTCTTGAAAAATGCCCACTCGAACGATGCGGGACGGCGCGAACTCCAGAAAACGAAATGCGCTCTGGGGCGGAATAGTGCGGAGCGCGATGAATTTGCTTGGTGCGGAAGAGAGCTCCGACAAAGTCCGAGACCATCACGGCTTCAGTAACAAGTAGACATTGCGCAGGAAGGGTCGCACCAGTGTTCGAACACAGAAAACAGCGATTCCGACTGTCTGACGAAGACGAGCCAAGTCACAAATATTGCGATAAGCGAAGCGACAATTTTAATGACGCGGAGGAAGTAGTAGGTACACTCTGATAAACTGATAACTCACACCGAATCTAACATAATCCTGCTAAACCGCGCGAAACGATGCCATATTTTCGTGGTGCTGCCTTAGGTGTTATAGTTACTGTGACACACAAAAGACGAAAACTCTACCAAAGATTAGGTTGCTACTCAGAGCTTCATGTCCACGATAGTCGATAATCTGCAGGAAACTGAGTCAGTACAACAGCACGTTAAACACATACCCGATTCAAGTCCTCATGAAGTCCGTCCAGCAAGAAAGCCAAGAACTCCTGCGAGTCGTGCTGAGCACCATCAGCAAACTGCGGCAAGTACTCCGACACTTTACGCTGAACACAGACAAACGACACAACACAGAAATCAAAGGATTGTCTTTTGGTGCATGTTTCTTATTGTCCACTTTCAGCCACACATAAAGCAGTTTCACCCTAGCATTTTGCTTGTATGAACAAACCTAAGAACATGTGCAAGTGGTGTCATCGTGCGCCACATATACTACCAACACACTTCACTCTCCACAGAACCAAAGTTAGATACAGCCGGAAGAATTGCATGCCTTCAGCAATCCCCTCCTGCCCGAGAACAATGAAAAAGCCTGACCATACCTTGGAAAGTAGAAAGCGCAGTATGTATGATGTACTTGAAAATACTTGGAACACAGTACCTATACTCTCACAATACATGACTGTGTAGAATTGTTATAAATACAAAAGTCAGGCTCACCTTGAACGACTGTGGGCTGATTGCACTGTATTTGCCACACCACAAGACACGCACTAGAGCCGCATACTCCTCTGCTCCCTCGCCACGCATGCCCAGCGGATTGGTTCTGAGGCACAGGATGGCACAGAGCAAGCGCAAGACGCACATCACAGAGTAGATGAGTGAGGTTACAGTCCAGGCGACATCAATAGCAGGACCACAACAGACCTACATCGACAAAAGGGTACGGAGTTTCCCGCCATCGTCAGTTTGTGCCGTAAAATCTACATTGTGTACTGGGCACACTTGCAAGACAAGGGCAAATTAGCTTGTGCCAACAGAAGGGTGTGAATGTCGGACGAGGACTGGCATTGTCAAATTGAAAGGTGTTTACAACATGTTAATGCCACGGTGCATACTGCGAAGAAGAAAAGACGGCCTTCCTGGATCTCGAGTAACACAATGAAAGGTACATGTACTTTCAAACAACTGCATAGCTGCCATACTTACGGGTTGATCTCCTTGCGGTAGTTGCCACGTAGAAAGTGCGCCGACAGTGGCTCAGTGGCACTCAGACACTGAATAACGGAGTTCATGAAGCAGGTGTTGCCCAGATTACGCAAACCAGTCAAGCACTTGCCCTGAGCAACCAACAACATTGTGAGAATAAAGATTTGAAACAACAACAACAACAACAACAACAACAACAACAACAACAACAACAACAACAACAACAGCAACAGCAACAGCACCGTTACCCATACTTCGAAGTACATACATGTAGATTTGGCATTGAGGTAGAGGCAGCCACAGGCATGAGTGATTCATGAGTGAGAGGATATCGCACAACCAACATCCGGAGGAAAGTTACAGCAAATGACACTAACCATACACAATTCTCTGCGTTCGATACTACAATAGAGCAAAGAGCCATGTAATTGATGCACAAGTATAGCATTCTAACTTTAAAAGTGAAAAGTCAGTGGAGTAAAGCCGAGCTGGTACACGTTCCCATGATCCCACGGAACAAGAGAAATCTGATAACAAGCATGGATTTTAAAACATTCAATTGGACAACGCATGGGTGGAATGAGCTACGGTGGGTGGGAATCAGAAAGATGTTTTTGCCCTATGGGAAAACAGCCCAGCACCCTTGCATACACGGCACGCATACCCACACAACAGTACACATGAGCCTGGGAAGGTACACAGCAGCGTGAACAGCAGCCTGAACTTACCCGCCCGCCTTCAGACGGTTGCATGCCACGTCCACTCTCTGGTGAGATGACAATGGGCTTAGCAGACCTATCCACCGATGGTATAGCACTGACCATGGATTGAGGTGGTTCCCAATGAGTTGTCTGGCTACTGTGATCAATAAAATAGAAACGCCCCGAACGCTGATCAAGCCGCTTTTCCCAACCAACAGGTAGGTTGTGACTGAACTGTATTTGACTCTTAGGCAATTGCCTTGAAGGCTGCGGGCGTTGTCGGTGAGGCTGGGCAGTGGGTTTCGGTTGTGGTAGCTGTTGTTGCTGCGGTGGCCGTTGCGGTGCTGGTGCCTGTTGTGGTGGCCGTTGCGGCGACGGTGCTGGTTGTTGGGCTGATTGTTTTGGCTGCTGGGGTGGTTGCTGTAGGGGCTGTTTTGGCTGCTGGGGTGGTTGCTGCAGGGGCTGTTTCGGCTGCTGTACGGGCTCTTGGGGCGATGGCTGTCGTGCAGGCTGTTGAGGTGTTGGTTGTGGCTGTGCATGCCGTGGAGGTTCCTGTTGTCCCGGTCTTGGAGCTTGTAGCGGCAATGATGACTGCTGTGATGGCGGTAGACGAGCCTGCTGTTGTTGAGGTGGCCGGGGTTGTGATTGTTGCTGAGGTGCCATGGATTGTTGTGGTGGTGGCTGGGGCTGTTGCGGCTGTTGTGATTGTTGAGATGGTTGTGGCTGTTGCGGTTGTCGAGATGGTTGCGGCTGTTGTGGTTTTTGTTGAGGTGGTTGGGGTTGAAGGGGTTGCTGTTTAGGTGACTGACGCTGTTGTGGTTGTTGTTGAACAGGCTGGGGTTGGAGAGGTTGTTGCTGAGGTGGCCGTGGCTGTTGAAGAGGTTGCTGTAGAGGTGGTTGGGGTTGTTGTTGAGGTGGTTGGAGCTCTTGCTGTTGAGCAGGCTGGGGTGAGAGAGGTTGTTGTAGCGGTGGTTGAGGCTGTTGCGGTGGTTGTTGAGATGACTGGAGCTGTTGTGGCTGTTGTGGTTGTTGTTGAGATGGTTGGGGTTGAAGGGGTTGTTGTTGAAGTGGCTGTGGCTGTTGCGGTTGTTGTTGAGGTGGCTGGGGTTGTTGAGTTTGCTGTTGAGGTTGCTGGGGCCGTTGCGGCTGCTGTTGGGGAAGCTGAGGTTGGACAGATTGTTGTTGAGATGGCTGAGGTTGAGGGGGCTGCTGTTGAGCAGGCTGGGGTGAGAGAGGTTGTTGTTGAGGTGGTTGTTGTTGAGATGATTGGAGGTGTTGTGGTGGTTGCTGAGGTGGTTGCGGATGTTGTGGTTGTTGTTGAGATGGTTGGTGCTGTTGTAGTGGAGCAGGCTGGGGTGGGAGAGGTTGTTGTTGAGGTGGTTGTTGGGGCGGTTGTGGTTGTTGTTGAGGCGGTTGTGGCTGTTGTTGAGGTGGCTGGGGTTGTTGAGTTTGCTGTTGAGGTTGCTGGGGGCGTTGCAGCTGCTGCTGGGGAAGCTGAGGTTGGAGAGATTGTTGTTGAGGTGGAGGTAGCTGTGGCTGCTGTTGCTGAGGTGGCTGTGGCTGCTGTTGCTGAGGTGGCTGTGGCTGTTGTTGCTGAGGTGGCTGTGGCTGTTGTTGCTGAGGTGGCTGTGGCTGTTGTTGCTGAGGTGGCTGAGGCTGTTGTTGCTGAGGTAGCTGTGGCTGTTGTTGATGAGGCAGCTGTGGCTGCTGTTGCTGAGGTAGCTGTGGCTGTTGTTGCTGAGGTGGCTGTGGCTGTTGTTGCTGAGGTAGCTGCGGCTGCTGCTGAGCAGGTTGGGGCTGTTGCAGTAATTGTTGAGGTGGCTGGGTTGGTTGTGGTTGCTGTTGAGCAGACTGGGGTTGTTGTGTATGTTGTTGTTGAGGTGGCTGTGGTTGGAGGGGCTGTTGTTGAGGTGGTTGTGGGTGGAGGGGCTGTTGTTGAGGTGGTTGTGGTTGGAGGGGCTGTTGTTGAGGTGGTTGTGGCTGTAGTTGTTGTTGTTGAGGTGGCTGGGGCCATTGTGGTTGCTGTTGAGCAGGCGGGGGTTGGAGAGGTGGTTGTTGAGGTAGTGGCTGGGATTGTGCTTGTTGTGATGGTGGCTGGAGTGGTGGTGGTTGTTGAGCAGACTGGGGCTGGAGTGGTGGTGGTTGTTGAGCAGACTGGGGTTGTTGTGTAGGTTGTTGTTGAGGTGGCTGTGATTGCAGGGGTTGTTGTTGAGGTGGCTGTGGTTGAAGGGGTTGTTGTTGAGTGGGTTGTTGTGGAGGTAGCTGGGGTTGTTGTTGCTCTTGTTGCGGTTGAGGCAACTGAGGTTGTTGCTGAGATGGCTGGGGTTGGAAGGGTTGTTGTTGGAGAGTTTGTTGACTAGGCGGGACAGGTTGCTGATGAGATTGTTGAAGAGGAGGAGGATTTGGCTGGACGGAGGGCTGTTGATCAGGCGGTGGCCCAACAGGTTGAGGTGGTTGCTGCACATGATTAGACATACTAGCATTGAGATAGCCTTGTTGTTCATGACTGCATTGGGTCTGGTAGGGCACATGTTGCTCAGCTGCTACCACACCTGTTGAGTATTGATCAGAGAAGTACTGGGGTCCTCCATTCACTTGCTCAGCTCCAGCGATACCCGCTGCAGGTTCATACTGCTGTGGATATTGTTGATGCTGATGCTCTCCCATGAGTTGACCATCCTGCTGAGGCATTTGATACTGGTCCACTGGCTGATTCGAGGCTGCTGGAGGGTGCTGATTAAACTGATCATGTTGATCAAGCAGAACCTGACCAGTCTGGCCATTTCCCCATGGTTCTTGCACGGACATGGCTTGATTCTGTGGTTGTTGTTGTTGTTGTAACCATAGCTGCTGCTGTCCAGCAGGAAGTAGTGAGCTCATCTGCTGCTCACCTGTGGGAAGTTGTGAGCTCATCTGCTGCATCCGCTGCCACTCTTCAGCTTGCATTTGCTGCTGGACGCGTTGTTGTTCCTGAAGGTTCAGGAGCTCTTGCTGTTTTTGTTCCTCCTGCTGACGTTGCTGCTCCTGGAGGAGCTGCTGCTCTTGCAATAGCTGTTCTTGTCGCTGCTGCTCCTGATGCTGCTGCTGTAGCTTCTGCCTCTCCTCCATCAGCTGTTGCTGTTGCTGTTGTTCAGCAACCTGCTGTTGCCGCTGCTGTTCGAAAAGTTGTTGCTGCCGCTGTTGCTCCAGAAGTTGCTGCTGCCTCTGCTGCTCAAGAAGTTGCTGCTGCCGCTGTTGCTCCACAAGTTGCTGCTGCCGCTGTTGCTCAAGAAGTTGCTGCTGCCGTTGTTGTTCAATACGTTGCTGCTGCTCCTGCTCCTGAAGTGCTTTCCGCTGCTGCAACTCCAGCTGCCGCTGCTGTTCCTCTTGCCTCTGGGCCTGAGCCTGTTGCTCAGCTTCCAGCCTAGCTCGCTCAATGTCTTCAGGAAAGTCGGGAAAATCCAGCAATGCATGAGCCTGCGTGTTGTTGCTCCTGGGTATCTGCAGAGATAGATAAAATAAAAGAGAAATTCAATCTCAGTTAGAGCAAAAACACTGAGACTGTGTATGAGAGACTCAGAGGTATCAGCAAGGCAGCAGATACTGGACCTTCACACACCATATGCATCGCAGTCTTGACTGACACCTCCGCTCAAAAGTCATCGGCACGTTACGGGTACGGGAGAGCTACCTGACATAACATTTTTGTTAAACCCCACCGGGTATTGTACACAACATAATTATAAGGTAAATGTATCGTAAAATACCGTTGATCCCCCCCCCCCCCCCCCTCCCCATGTTAAGCTGGTAGTGAAAAGCACAGTGGTTCCCAGCCACCCAGCGCAAACATTCGCACTCTTACCCGCGCTTCATTCCCATGAGCACAGAAGACAGGATAGTGCAGTTGCCACTCAGCAAAGCCACCGTCCAGTACTGAGATCTTACAGTCGTTTGCGCTCTCCTGCATTGAATAGCGACACAGAGTGAACAGGCAACATATTGTATTTGCTGCAGCATAGTGCGTGTTAGGAACCATTACTTTAGGCTCAAATGCCTCGGGTTCGCATTACACTCCGGATAACGTTATGAAATGTATGATATGAAATGCACCTAGAATACTCCCAATTTCAGACTACTACGGTGTGTGTGTCCACAACACTCCGGCGTCCACAATGCTCTGGAAAATAAGGCACACGGTAATTTTCTCATGGCCATTGCATGTACTCTATGCTGTATTGTGTGCAGCAATGTACAACGTATCCGAGTACATGCACCGTGTGTTGGTAAAAGTAAAACACAGCCTTGAAATAGCTTCTTACTACTTCAGTACTTCTTAGTTTTTCATTGCGATCATGGATTGTGTTATTTCGCCCGTACAAGAGGCCATTCGACTTTCTTTGTAAAAATCAAACCCCTGAAATACTTCGAAGGAGGTCATTCTCATAGTAAAGTAAGTGCAGCTGTGTACACACGCCATCCTGATACTAACCCGAGACAGCAGGTTGTTTAGAATGGCCATCTTAAGAGATGGACCAGCTGTTGTCGAGGCGGTGGCAGAGAGAAACGAGGTACTGCTCAGTGCCTTGACGGCATCAAGTGTGCTTGATGTGTCAGTTAGCACAATGTTGGCAAAGCTGTGGCGAGTTGACCAAGTGCTGGCCCATGCCTCCGATGCCAAAGACACAAGGATATTACCCGTCGTTATCCTGCCAGAATTTCACAACAGCATACAGACAAGAGTTTCCATGAGTGCAATCAGGCCAAGACTCGGCTTCCATAACAAACACAAGCATACCTCAATGCAAACAGAAGAGAAACCAGAACCTACAGACATTAGAGAGGTTCCGCATAACGTAATTACGTTAGTAAAAAACGTAGTCGATCTACGGAAAGTCTTACGTAAACTGCATGCGCATCTGTGTTCCGCCATACGGAGTTTTCAAACCACGTAGCTGCCCTTGGCAACTCCGAACGCGGCAGTGTACGACTAGATCGACCTGGGAAGAAAGTCATAAATTTGTACCCCAATCCACTTACGGACCAGCTACGTTATCAGAGCCCTATCTACGTACTCTCCGTAGACAACTTTCCGTAAGTGGAGTGCAAACTCGCGAATTCACGGGTTTTCCCCGCCCACTAACGTAAAGTTGCTCAACTTTACGTAGTGCGGAACCTCTCTATTGACACTCAAGAAAAGGTAAAGTTTCAGGCTCCTCAAAATCAACATTTCCAAAACTTTTCCACAGACACTTACTTCCATTGCCTTCTCACCAGGTGGAATATAGGCAAAAAGAAATTGAACTAGCACAATGAGCTTACCGGTATACAGCAGTGATGTGATAGCAAGAGCACAAACAGGAGCAGCCAGAAGAAACACGGTGAAAACTAAAGAAAAGTATAACTCCAATACCGGTAGTGAGCCTGATACAATGTCATATTCACAGTATTCAGAAACATTCCCTTACCCAGAGTGAATAACAGACGGATCGATGTGAATGCAGATTGCACTTTCATGCTTGATGGAGTTGTTGTTGAACTCGTCCCTGCTGCCAATATCCAGTAGCAACACCTATATTGAAGAGAAGTAGCAAAAAAAATGTCGCCAACAGTACATGAGTATTATTTAAACTTGTTTATTGAGTGAGATTTGAACACCAGTGCTTGCCTCACCGTTTCCAGTAGTCACTCACTCAGATGCAAGGTTTAAATGCTGTGAAGAACAGGAAGGCAAAGCAGCTTCACAAATCACACTCCTCCTTACCGATGGCGTTTGAGCACTGCTACCATGCCCGGCCTTCAGAATGCTGAACAACTCTCGGCTCGTAATAGCCTCTACCGGAGCGACAGATGAATCTTTCTTTTCTGCACAGACACACAAATACATGCATATGCCAGCGGGGGATGACAGTATTAGTACAGTAAATAGTGGATATAACGTGCCCCTTTGATGTTCGATAATTTATCACTATATCCGGTGCATCACTATATCCGATTTGCATGTATGACTGACACATGGCACATGACTGTGTATGAAATGATGCATACATGCTGGAAAAAGCATGAAAAGCAGCCACGTGTACATGTGGCTGCTTACAGCATACAGGGAAGAATTTTCTCTCAATCACGTCTGCTGCCAGATGCATCCAGGCAACACTGGATCAGTTTTGGAAGAAATGAACTAAATTTGAAGAACAATTGTTTTGTGATCATCACTTTTGATCAGTATATACGATATTTTCCTGTGCATTTGATATGGTTTGCTTCCTGAAGCCCATCACAATAAGCGATATATCGGTATAGCCGATACTAGTGTGTATAGTGATATTTTTGTGATTTGATTTTGATTTTGGCGAGTTCGATCATTATAGCCGGTATATCGTTACACCCGGTCACTTTATAAACGATACTCACTGTATGTTCGTTATACGGGGCCAGCACTTGTATGGGACAAAGCAACCAGCATTTCCATCATTGGCACAGTCAGGTGGTGATGCGTGGTTGATGTTGTGTTACTTGTTGTAAGAAACCTATCATCAAGTACACCTCACGGTTGTCATTCTTGCTACATCTTGCCCTTGTACCATCACAAGAAATGCGATATCGACTTCCCAACATATTCGCACTATAACACTGGCGCGGTCAATCCCATGGTGACCTACAAACGACATGTGGATGTACATACAATTCAATATGCATCTATCTTAGCTTGATTGTCACACTAACCAGTCACTCTAGATGGCATGATAGTCTACAAAAAAAAAGAAAACAAAGAGAGATACACACACAGCACCACGAATAAATTGGACAGCTTCAAAAGTTTAAATAATATCAAGTCTGAGCATAGACGCAAGAGAATAGTTGAACACATTTCAGATGTTAATTAAGGTACAAGCAGCCAATAAGCTTTATGCCAGTTGTACAGATCCACGAAATCCTGTAGAATCCCGTAGACCCGGTTGGGTGTTGAATGTGCAGGACCCTATTGTGTTTTCTGCTATTTCCACTAAGAAATGGGCCCTGAAGGCATTTCATAAGAAAACCTTTTCCTGACAATGATCTAGCTAATCATTAGTTCTAACCAAAGTGAAGCAGCTGGAAAAGGGATTGCTTGCCATTAAATTACGAGGCTAAAAATAGGTCAAATGCGCATGCATAGCACACAATGAACACCCAACCGGGTCTTCTACGGGATTTCGTGGATTTGTACAACTTGCATAACGTCTATAAGGCTCTCCAAAACAATTTGCTATACCACCACAATCTCACAACATGTGCTCTGCTAAATATTTATCTTCATCACATGACGAGCGTTGTTGGAATCACAGGCATTCCATTACGATTATGAACACGAATCCAAAGAATAGGAAGATCTATAATTGGCACGAACAAAGAACACAGCCTACCAAGACAGGACCATCGAAACCGGTTGGTGGGAAGCTGGAGGAGGGCGATGACGGCTTCTTCGAATTACTGCAGAAGATCATTACAGATCAAAACACTATAATCTACAGAACAGCAAGACAGCCTCAAAGTGGCTACATATGCTTCATGCCAAACAAGCACCGTGCTAAATACCAGCCTGCAGTCTGCTCATGTCGGTAATTACAATGAAATGCCCAATCAGAAGCGTGAAATGCCAGCAGGAGGGATTTAATGATCAGTGCATAGAAAAAGAAAGTGTGCGTCGCATTACGTGTACATATTATACCCTGCAACAAGCCACACTCCTTGCACTCGAGCACAGTCCACACACAGTAACTGACGTCGATGTATCATCATTGATATAATAAACATGAAGCACCACAGGCAGAGACCAAGCCTAGCAACATCAAACACAGCAGTGCAGCAACATTTACAATGCTAGGAATAGTCAACAAGCACAGCAGCAGCAGCATCCTAGACAACTGGTTACCAGATAGGGATACATGTACTCTTCATGAACAATGGGAGATACATTACAAATACATATGCTGGGCTTACTTTGGTGGTGAAGGCTTGTCAAGTTTGTCTTTACCCTTGTCCGTCTTGCTCCTGGATGGGCTCAATGAAGAGCCTAGAAAGGATGAAGAGAAGAAAGGCAATGAACTCCTGTCCCAAAGAGGGAGTGTGTGTGTATGTGTGCACTGCGACCGGCCTAGGCATACATGTCGGTGTTTTAATCGACATCATTTTCATGGCCGTGAAACCAGCTTCGACGTATCCTTACATGTATAATTATGTATACTTGCAGTCTAGAGTCGCCTATCAAGGAACGAGCCAGGCACAGAAAGAAACGATACTTCTTAAGACAAATATCCAGAACGCATAGACGACTAAGTAAACAAGCACATACACACCTTTCTTATCAGCAGCAGCAGGTGCACTAGGTCCTGCCGGTGTGCCGCCAAGCGGCTCCGTGTATCTGAGAAGAAAATATACATACACACACACACACAATGCTAACCTCCCACATGCAGATACAGTAACACCTGTCAAGACCACTTGTCCTAAAGGGCAACTACAACAAGGACCAAGGGATACCATTTCCAGTCAAATCATGAAATGACCGTGGATAAAGAGGCCATCTGAACACGGGAACCACATTTTGAAGGTCCCTGAGCGGTCGGCTTAGACAGGTTTCGCTGTACAATCTTCTAGGGATGCAGTCAGTAGCAGTCTAAGCACACAAAATAAATCATAGATGTCAAAGCTAAACAACTGTACAATGAGCTCAGCTCAACTATTGGTCATCACCTTGTTTTCAGTGCCTTACACAGACGCTCCGCCTCTTCCATGGCACTAAAGATCTTTTTAGTGTCCACAATCGCATCGTACATGGCCTGAGTTCCACACAACACAACACAAGAGCAAAGCAAACAACACACATGTCAAAAAAGACATGCCTACACTGATTGACGTGAATTTTGTCCAAGCTACTCAGGATCACGGATCACATCACGTCCACACCTGCGAGCGGTCTGCAACACTCAGAAGTCCTGTAAATATATAAAGGCGTACTGGCATATTGCAAGTACTGGTAAGTCTATAAGTAGGTAAGCAGCAGCTTTCGGCCTCATCACACCAGCAACAGGACTCCCAAGTTGTAGATACTGACAAATAAAATCTCCTCCATACAGCGCTGCTCCGACCATTGAGGTCTCATCAGTGACCTCAGTCAGTGATCAGTGGTCATCGAAACAGCGCTGTATGGAGGACATTTCATTCGTCAGTACCTACAACTTGAAGTCCTGTTGCTGGTGTGATGAGGTCGGCCAGAGAGTGCATGTGGTGGAGGTGGAATAGTTTTATTGGTAAGTCAATGTTAGTTGAAACACACAATTTCAATGCGTGAACAGCAGCACACAATACACACAAATGTACAGTAACAGAGACCCTGCTATCTTCAGATCATCCAGTCGGTGGACATGCCCATTCCCTTCCTGCTGACTGAGCCAAGCCCTAGCCTAGGACAACAACGTCACTCTTCAACGCCCTTTGAAATGCACGGAGTCTCCGTGAAACCTTCTCATGTGTTTTACATCGGCCCCATGGAGTTTCAGTTTGATAAATCATAAATCGGTCACACTGCTCAAACCAATGCACTGCAGAAAACACAACTCCTGCGCACTACAAGTGGGTTACTCTCGCGCTCATGACAAAAAAACTTTTCTAAATGGCATTGCTGGATAGGTCAACATTTTATTTGTTCCCGCACAATAAAGTTCTATGTGCGCAAATACCAAAACAGGATGCATGGATTCTAGGGGTGAAACGAAGTAGTCGAAGGTTCGAAGGACCTTCGTTTTCCTTTGAAACGAACCTTCGTTTTTGATTCGAACGAAGGTCGACACGGGTTTAGTGCATGCATCAATGCATTGATTCCCGTTTTGCGTTGGTGTGTAGATCTACCATGGTGTACTCATGGATGACTTTTTTGATTGTATTCGTCGAGTGTTTGGCGCTCTGCGATACTAGTAGGAGTGTAGTTTTGCTATTTCGATCGTGTTTTCGCTCAGTTATGCTGCTTGTACCAGGAATATAGCTTGCTGTAGCTGCCGTCGATATCTGCTAGTGATGGTGTCTGGAGAACGTTGTAGCAGCGATACGAGTGTAGTCTAATAATTATTTGAATCGAAAATAAAAGTTTCCATCGCTGAAGCCATTGCAGTATTCACTCTCCCAGCAGCAGCGAGAGGGAGCGCAGCGATGGCCTGAAATCCTCGTGGCAGGTGAAGTTCCTCACCCAGTGACTATTCACTCTACTCTCAATCACCAATGCACCCGCTCGATGCGAGCAGATACTAGTAAGCGAAAAGTACATGTCCAGATTTGACAATTTTTTGATGAAGTTGGGCATCTGATATTTACTACGCAATATGGCTCTTTTCCGTCCATTTTGGTATTGTTCAAGCACGCAACTGGCCGTACACTAGAGCAGTGATCTATTGTCGCTTTGTGTCAAAAAGGCCAAGGCTAGCAAGTCTGTACACGATCCCAAGTACACTGATCTAAATTGTCAGAAATATGGACAATTGACTCACAAACAGGTATTGGGTATGGCCTCTATCAAGAGTATGTTAAAACTTTGCCTCTATCTACTGTAAGACATGTATATATAACGAGGAAGCAAATCTAACGTTTTAACGGATGACATTTCTTCGTTATAATAAGATCCGTTGAGGCCGTACTGCTTCATATATGCTGTATGTGGATACGGCAGAATACTGCAAGATCGTTAACATATCTTCTCGTTAACCTTTGAATTTTGGACAATCGTTAAATTTGCGACTCGTTATAATAACATGTCTTACAGTATAGTGGTGAGCTGGGCCAAAGAATTTTTTTACCTGGAATGGATACATTGATACTACCAGATTCAGAAACAAATTGCACATACAATGTCAGTATTGGGTTCTGATTTTTGCACCTTTTTATTTTTAAGATTTTTGAGCGTTTCCGTGATCATGTTAAAAAAGAATCCTTCGACCTTCGTTCGTTCTAATAAAGAAGGTTCGAATGGGAATTTGAGACCTTCGTTTCACCCCTAATGGATTCTGTACACATGTATAATGCGCACACGGGCTATTCTAAGTATCAATACAATACAGCACTGGTCAGTGAAGTCCGAGTAAAGGCACACTACCCGCTCCCCCGAGTTAAGCAGCCTCTGACACCCCAAAGCTTTGCAACTCAGCTTTGTTTACGCGTCCAATATGCAACTCGCGGTACGGCTCTTGGTCAACTGGTCAGATTTCACTGGCCAGCATTGTAATCATTATTCTCTTGTCCCTTGATGAATGTAAAAATAAATAATTTTGATAATCATAAGTTTAGAAGTGAAGAAAAAAGGACCAAGAAACTACAAGTTACGCTATAATGTCCACTAACACCACCAGTTACTTAAAGGGGAAGTTAACCCTTTGAGCACGCATGACGTATTAATACAAGTTCTATGTGCGTACAGTGTCACTGCACCCACGCGTGACGTATTATTACGTCGTGAGTGTACATAGCGTACAAACGCGATTTGCATGAACCCCGTGAGTTCAAACTATCGTAACTCGGTCAATTCTTGGCCGATTCTCACGATCGAAATATGTATCTGCAAGAGAAAACTCTCAGCTTGCGATAGAAACAATCGCCGAAGCGATACGACCCCGGGTTGTTGAGATATGCGACTCGACAAGGCAAATTCAAATCGATTTTTTTGCGAACTCTGCAGAACGCGTATTTTCCATTTTCGATCATTTTCGCGCTATCTGCTGCCATGGAAACTAGATTCAAATGATGGCAGCGGATCTGGGGAGTCCTCAAAAAAAATTTGAGCTCGATACGAGCAAGGAGAGTGAAATGGCAGCTGAGGATTTGATCTCCTGGCCGTGCTCAAGTCTGTCGAGCGCGTGCGTGAAGTTTGCCAGACTGTAGCATGGGCTTTTGGTGTCGCTCCGAGCTGAGCTTGGAACTATTTTGTTCCTCGCCTCAAGACCTTTGCAGGAAGCTCAAGATCGTGGAATTCGTCCAAAGAAAGGTAAAGTTATCGATCCTTGAACAGCTACTACTTTCATAGGAAAAACGCGATTTTTGCAGGTGTTGGCGTGGGGCGGCATTCAGGTAGCGTCGTGCTCAAAAGGTTAGGGGGGGGGGGGCAAAAATTAAAATTTCACCAGTTGTAGTCTTCGGGGTGCTGAGTCGAATGGTCTTGGTCCGAGAAAGCTGAGACGCTCCCTTCCTACTTGAATCCCAATCGAACTCGCGCACTTCCACCGAAACTGGGTGACTGCGCCCTACTAGATGGGGATTTGTATGCAAAATGTCACTAAAAGCGCCATTTCGTTCTTATAAAAGCACGGATGACCGCGATTGGCCCATATGTTGCAGTCTTTTGGACGCTGAGTCGACTGGTTTTGGTCCGAAAGGCTGCGATGCAGCGTTCCTCCTTTATTCCCAATCGAACATGGTTGAACAAGCGGCCACGTGCTCCTGCGTACACCAGTCACCTGGTCACTGTGCCTGCAGGGTACAACTTACTAGCCTGTTTGACCTTTTTTGGGTGCAGTCCTGTCACTCGAGTTGAACTCGAGTTGAACCTTGGTGTGAAAGTTGTCGCCTGCTGGCGCGGTGACCAGGTGATTTGGGCACCCAGGAGCACGTGACCGCTTGTTCAACCATGTTCGATTGGGAATAAAGGAGGAACGCTGCA
Organism: Sycon ciliatum; assembly: GCF_964019385.1. Taxonomy (NCBI): domain Eukaryota; kingdom Metazoa; phylum Porifera; class Calcarea; order Leucosolenida; family Sycettidae; genus Sycon; species Sycon ciliatum. Next base: position 80,506,451 of record NC_088643.1, on the reverse strand, counting down.
TCGCAGCCTTTTCGGACCAAAACCAGTCGACTCAGCGTCCAAAAGACTACAACATATGGGCCAATCACGGTCATCCGTGCTTTTATAAGAACGAAATGGCGCTTTTAGTGACATTTTGCATACAAATCCCCATCTAGTAGGGCGCAGTCACCCAGTTTCGGTGGAAGTGCGCGAGTTCGATTGGGATTCAAGTAGGAAGGGAGCGTCTCAGCTTTCTCGGACCAAGACCATTCGACTCAGCACCCCGAAGACTACAACTGGTGAAATTATAATTTTTGCCTTAACTTCCCCTTTAACAATCAGCTCGTGCGATAACATTGCACGACACTGACCGACGGTACTTAGTTTAATAACTGGTGGTGTTAGTGGACATTATAGCGTAACTAACTTGTAGTTTCTTGGTCCTTTTTCTTTACTATAGATATTCATAAGGTTGAGGGAGTAGTTTAGTGTATATAACTTAAATATGAACTTTAATAAGCCTGGTACTATTGGTCACAATCTAGGACTACTAGGCAATACAGGAAACTGATCAATCGTTAGATAGTCAGAATGGCAGCTGGACATCGTCCAAAAACAAATGTCGCTGAAAAAACTACGAGTCTTTACAGCCCTAGCTTACATGATTTGCCTTGTACTTTCGGCATTTTCGAATTTCCTGCATGATGCCAATGAATCGCATGAAGTAGATGTAAGCATGTTCATCCTCGTGGCACTTCGCACAGTCCATCGCCTTTCCGTACAGTTTGAAGGCAGACTTGCAAAACCTGCACGTTGAAAGAAATCAAGGGCAGCAAGGAAACAATAGCTGAATAGAGACGCTGAGCAGTATCAGACAAAGTAATAATAAAAAACTCACAACTGAAGATCTCCATTTCTGTCAACTTTAGGATCTCCAACAAGCTCATTCAACTTGCTCATGGACGTTGCCAAGCTCGTAACTGGCGGCATGTTGGCTACCAGTCCACCTAATCTCTACCATGGCAAAGAAATTTAGAGACTTCTCGTTTCTTGTTCGACGAACTGCTGGCTGACACGAACCAAATTCGACATGAAAACCTTTCAAAACCAATAATGAAGTGTGATCTTGTTGTCTTTTGGGCAATCGTCGTACCGCTACGCGATGTGTTTGTGTTGCTTTGAAAAAATGTAGTACACTGACTGTACAGTACAGTACTGTCATGTATACGTCCGTATGGAGTGACGTCAATATCTTGCGTACCCTGCAACATTACGTCACACTGCTACAGCCTTTTCACTCAAGTATGAAGTAACTATGGCTGTTACTTTTTCACAGTACTCAGTAGGATTATTTGCAACCGCGGGAAACAAAGCCCGCTGACGCCGTCTTTTCATGTTCAGGCCTTCAGGAATGGCCGAAATTCCAAAATTTGTGGTGGACTCTACCTGGCCCTCGTCGTTTCAGAGGCCGGTCAAGGGCAATCAAAGGGTGTTTTCGACTCCGTACGGATACCTTCCACCCCAATATGATATTAGTTTGAGGATGGGCTGCATGAAGCGCAGTTACACGGCTGATGTTTGTTGGACACTCGTCATTTCATTTGCATTCATCAATCATTGGGCTCGAAAGAACTGGCTGGTAAGTGAAAACTGTATAACTGGCACTAAAGCCACTTGGTGGGTAGGTTACCGCAACACTCTAGTTTATCAATCAGCAAAAGAAAGCAGTGTACGTGCTTGCCACACAACGCGGCACGAAATTCCCAGAGGTGTGTTGCTATTATGTGAAAAATCACGACTAATATTTTCGCATAATCAGGGGCAATATGTCTCTGTTTAGCATAGCAATCATGGACAATGCATGTCTGCCGCATCTATTGACAAGGAGCGAAGGGTATAAAGTCGTGCATTCCATAATGCTGATGAATTTGTTTTGCTAAAATAATATGTACACCACTAAATTAATGAAGGTGGATATGCATATGTAATGTATCTGGTGACTAAGAGCAAAGGGTATACGGTACTTACCGTGTATTCCATAATGCTTCGACCTGAAATAGTAAGTTTCAATCAGTGGTGCCCTGATCTGTTTGGCAGCAACGATCTTGCTTGATCCATTAAGATTCTTGCCACATTGATAGTATTGACGTCATTATCTTGAAATGGAACTGTACCTGTAACTATCACACCTAACTGTGCATGTGTGTCGACCTTCATGCAATATCTTGTTCTCTTGTCATGATGCATGTAACACTGTTGTTCCAGCTAGTTCCGCTAGTGTTGTCCGTGCTAGCGCTTTGTTCTCCTGGCGCCCGCGGCCCGATCATGTATCAAGGCAGCGCAGTGCATGCATGCAGTGATTGTGGTGTCGCGCGTGTGGAGCTGGTGCGTGACACGTGCTGGTCATTTTGATACTCCGCCATATTTTCTCCTTTGGACTTGGTCCTTCGTTTGGGACCGGGTCTTCCGTCTTCTTTCTTCTTTGCACTCGACTTTAGTCTTAGTTTTGTTGCTCTCCCAAAATACAATGTGAACCATTACTCTCTGGCTCTCTGGCTTGTCGCGTGTGTCCGTCGGAGGGAGTGATTAGTTTACAACGTGGTGCCGAAACCCGGGATTGAACTAGGGCCGTCGTGAGTTGCGACTGCGGAGTTCAGGATGTCGAGTCTGAAAGTCGACGGTTTTGTCAAGCCCTTTCGGGGCAAGAGCAATGAGAGCTGGCAACAGTTTTGGGCAAAGTTCCTCGTTCTTGCGGAGATCCAGGGCTGGGATGATGAGGCTAAGCGCATGAAGCATTTCCCTCTGTTTCTTGCGGATGACGCGTTCCTGGTATTTCAGGGAATGGCGGATGCGGACCGAAAGAAGCAGGACGAGGTGGTCAAATTGATGCTATCGTCCTTCAGTATGACGAAGTCTGCTGCGTACGAGGCGTTTGTGGTGCGGAAAATGAAGTGCGACGAGTCCACCGATGCATTTGTTGCAGATCTGAAGCGCCTCGCGGAGTTATCCGGTCACAAAGTGACAGACGACAAAGATCCTGTGGTAGTGCAGCAGTTGTTGAAAGGCCTCCCTGCCGACTACAACCGGCAAGTACGGCTCAGTCTCGTGGGAAAGGACATGTCGATAAGCGACTGTGTGTCTATTGTTCGAGCTCTGAGAATTTCAGATGCCAGCGGAGGTGACAGTGTGTCAGCTGCCGCCTCGTCGGGTGGTGCAGCGACCAGGAGTGGTCCTACCAGTACCAAGTCACACTCACAGGGCAAGGTTGACGGGCCCGTCTTCCCCCCAGATGAAACACATGAAACAAGATGAAACGAGATGAAACGAGATGAAACAAGATGAAACAAGATGAAACGCCAATGTACGGGCGCAGATGGGGCCGAGATGAAACGAAATGAAACAAAATGAAACAAGATGAAACAAGATGAAACAAGATGAAACCAAATGAAACTCGAAGTACGGGCGTAGATAGGCCGCGAATGAAACAAGATGAAACAAGATGAACAATGTACGGGCGGAGATGGGCCGCGCGCAGTGCACCCGGCGTGACGTGCACGAGCGAAAAGAACTGAATTAATCCAATCATTGAAATAATTTTGTTTGCAGAGGCAATTGGCGCAACGGAGGTATAGGAATTTGATGGCTTGCGCGTGACAGCACGAGCCGAATTTATTGCCCGTGGAAGTACCCACGATAGGAATACACTGTTGGGAACATGGTGGCGCCGCTGACGGTACCTATGTAAGTGGAATTACTTTATTGGAAGTACCCACGACGGGGAAAATAGTCTCTCTAGTATTGTCGGTGAATGGTGATGGTGGTGGTGGCGATGGCTACTTTCCTCTGCTCAGAGAGAACCCCTGCATGTCCTTCGTCGTGATGCGAAAGAGCAGTGGATGCAGGTAAAGGCCGTGTCAGAGAATTTCGCCTAGTGCTGTGGCCAGGGTGAAAATAAATTAGGGCTGAAACGATCATTCAATAACTCCAAGCGATCAACCAATCTCTTTAGCGATGAATATCATTGTAACATAGAAAAATGTGGGCACAAGTTATGCAATCGAGTCCACCAACTAAACCAGATTTCGAATAGTCAGACGTGCACAATCTAGCACAAAACTGACAAGGAGTATGAGTACTGAGACATTGAGATCAATTATAATTGTTGGTTCATAATTATTATAGATTCTTTCCGGCTGTAGTCGTGCACCTCGAACACAAGACTATGAAGAAATTCCATGATGCCTTTGCTACATTAGCTGTGGCCACCAGTCAAACACTCTAAATATACCCAGGCTACCGCTCAGTGTTTGGTATTCTGTAAACATTTCAGGCAATTGTGTCGACACCTGTAGACATCTGACTGGTCTAAAGCCTAGTTCACATTCGACGTAACACTGACGGTACAGGACGTAAGGGCCTGTCGGGACGGCTGGGGTGAGCTGTAAAATCTTTTACGATTCGTACGACACGACATGCTGCAGTCGTTGCGATGTTCTCCAGCGAACGGCGCGAGTCATAAGGCACAGTCCGTGACGGGGTGACTTTCGGACCTAATTTCTTGTTTTTCGGGACTTCTTTTCAATTATTTCTCCTTGAATGAAGCGAAATCAAATTCACAATACCAGTTTTTCATGGAGACAAAAAAGTAGCCCTGAAAGTTGTGCCATTCGAATAGTAGCCCTAGGAAATGATAAAACAGTTCATCTGTCATTCTCCTAAACTATCCCTAAATACCATAAGTGACATGAGATCTTATCTTGCTAAAATTCAACTCAAGTCGTGTTAGCCATTCTGCGAGTTATCATGGGAAGCGCAGTGTTCGAAATCCTAAAAATTTCCCAGTACGAATCGGGAGTGGATGGCGCACGACGCCGCCTCCTGTTCTCACTCAAAATGCAGCCGTTTTGTACGCTTGTGTCTCCGTCTATGCCCGTCTACGGTATGAAAAGTTGAACTGATCCAACACTTCCCGTCGCTTCCCGATCCGTACGGTAGTATGGTTGCGTTCCCGTTCCTGATGTTCACATTGGACGCCGTCAGACCGTCCTGTCGCTTCCCATCGATCCTTACGCCGCGTCCCGTCGAATTTGAACTAGGCTTTATCAATATGAACTAGAGGAGTTCATGTTGTTGTTTCTAGAACGAAGAATCAGGCTTGTCGTCACCCTTTGGCTTGAAGCTCTTATCACCAACTTCCGCAACGAATCAATCGAAAAGATACCGTCTTGACTCCCGATCTCTTTCATAGCCACGCATCAATATTACTGCGCTTGAAAGTACACGATTGCACTCGTATCCACAATTGGATGGAGTGCAAGGGCTAGAATACTGCCACTGGTATGCATGCATAAAAAATCGTTTGCATTCGCTTTGAACCCTAACGATTATCGATTGCGCTCTTAAAACGATCGGTTTGCGAGTTATCTGTATACTTGTTTCAGCCCTAAATGCATTGCCCTCGTAGAGGACAGGGATGAGCAGTGATATGAGCAGGGATGTGAGTACTGATGTGCCTTTCGTCCTCATATTTTACAGAGAAGACGTCTGCCCCCAATAATAAAATTAATGTAGTAATGATAATGTGTTGCCCTTTCATCTTCTCAGGAGCCCTATGCCTTTGCCTCTTCTCCCCTGGACTGAATGGACTGGACGCTCTGTCCAGTAGTGTCCAGTAAATGATTTGTAGTGTAAGTTAGGGTGCACTCTCTCTTGAGGATTTGCCCACCTTGATGATTGTGCTCTTCGTGTTATTAGAAAATGTCTCTACCTGCCAGGATGGTATAAGAGCACGAACTGAATCACCTGTTGGTGCAGAAGGCTTGGAGGACTGCTTTTGAAACAGTTGTTCAAATTTCCTGCACCTCTTCGTAGCCGTTGTCTGATTGCTGCATTCTGGGGAGACTGAAGTTAAGGTTAGTGAAGCTGCACAGTCCCCGTGGAAATGTTTATGCTGCAACTATTTACTGCTGACATGTATTTATGTATTTCAGGAATCTCCAGAGCGTGAAGGCTTGCTGCAAGCTCCGTCCCTTCAATGTCGTGATACATCCGTAGATCAGTCGTGTGCCTGTCCTGTGCTTTTATGAGCATGCTCCTTTGCACATGCCTTTGTCCTGTGCATGCGTGGGCGTGGGCGCGCGTGTGTGTGTGTGTGTGTGTACGCCAACGACACCGTCCGTGCACATGTGCATGGACGTGAGTTTGTGCGTTTGCCTTTGTTATATGCATACAGTATTATCAATTTATCGTGCCTATACAAGCCTTGCCAGTGTCGCGATAGGAGAAGCAGATACATGATTACACCACTTGGGTTTTGACCTTCTTTGGCCGGGGCGAATGTCGAAGGAAAGACTCCCTCTGGGCCAAGGTGTTGGCGACAGTTGAGAGTTGTCCTCTATTTTGCAGCGGGGGACAGCATGGCATATTTGGTGCCGGAAAGAGTGCAGTTGCACTTTTCATGTTACTGTAAAATTTGCTAGGTCAATCCCTTGAAGCTGGAGACTGCTGATACTGCTGCTCAAACGGCTGCTGCTGTTACTCTCTGCTGCTACCATGGTCGTTGCTTTGTATCAATGGCGAAAATTCTCAGATGAGCTTTGGGTCTGGGCACTAGAACCCTGCTGCTGCCTCTGCAGCAGTTGTAGAAAGTTTTATAATACCAGTGTCGATGGTGAACTTCTGCTCTTTTTTTTATCCCAGACACTTTGTGCTCAAGAGACTGTTAGGTCTTTGTGGTGTTGTCGTTGCTGTTTGGTTATACTAGTTGGCGTCTGTTTGGAAATATATTGTACTTTTCTGTGTGTTCATGTGAACGTAGAAGCCCTCACCGAAACCAACACTACGTTGCTGTGTTGTTTTCTTCCAAGGTCGGGCACAGTAAAGGAGACGACTCTGTGAGTATATTCGCAGATGAACTTTGGGTTAATAGAATGCAGGTGCTGCTGCTCTTGTGCCGGGCTGTTGGTGTCAATGATGGGGTGGATCATGCTTTCTCTTTATATACCTTTTGTATATTTGTGTGTAATTAGGAGCACATACCAACACGTAATCTTTCTAAAGCCTAGTTCTCTTTCGACGCAACGCTGACGGTACGGGACGTAAGGGCCTGTGACGGCTGGGGTGAGCTGTAAAATCTTGTACAATTCGTACGACACGACATGCTCCAGTCTTTGCGATGTTCAACAGCGAATGGTGCGAGTCATAAGGCACAGTCCGTGCCGGGGTGACCGTCCCGGCGTTTCCCGTCGATCCTTATGTCGCGTCCCGTTGCGCCCCGTCGAATGTGAACTGGGCTTAACAATGGCATGGAGACAGTTTCAATTGCAGTTTAATGTTACTGCACTGCACTGCAGGTATCAAGGCACTACCCAGAGGGAGGATGTTGGCCTTCTCCTGATGGGAAAATGTCTTCTTTCTCATGGCGTGGCCAGGACTGCACTGACCCTACCATCCACTCTACCTCTCCGGAAAGGGACTTGACAACCAGTCAAGATGGATGTGCAGAGATATACCAGCGGTAAGTCACATGCTTAGGATATCCACTTGATGAAGGAAGGACAGGTGCTCAACTACTACACCAAAATGTGAGCATAAGGAGATGGGCTGATGGGTCATGGGTGGGTGACAGGTCTTTGCCCGGTTGCTGGAGTATAACAACCTGGGTCTTTGATTGGTTTAGAAGCGGTCCGCTCTATTTGGGGTGCCATCCTCAATTAGACGGGCAGTGAAGATCTTGCAGGATCAATCGCACATGTAGAATATGGACATGTGGATGCGGGCAGCAGATCTGTAATTTCCAGTATCAAAGTTCAGTTGTATTTGTTTTTCTTTATTTTCTATTTGTGATGTTGTTCACTGCAGCTTCTAGCATTAACTGCCAATTTGCACTGACGCAGCAAGACTCCCAACAGTCAAGTATGTTTCATTGCATGCACTAGGATTACAGTAGAATGCCGATTATCCGAATGTCAACTGTCCAAACGGTCAATTATCCGAAATTCCTGTTTGCACTGAATTCAATTCAATAAGTCGACTTATACCGGTAAAATATGGTAACAGCGGGACTGTAGGGTGTGGCATTTCCATGATACAGTGGAAAATTTCACGATTTTTGGTGCAAACATAGCTCGGACGCTGCTCGATTGGATATACAATGCAGGTTCTTGGAACCACGGACACGACTCTTCGATTCAAAGATCACAACACTTCGGGATCTGAACGTTTTAGGTCCGGGAGCTGTTCGCGGTTTTGTCGCTTGTCACGGTTGTGGACTCATCGTTGTAGCATAAATGAGGCTGGACTATTCCAAGCGGAAAACTAAAATATTTCTTTCTCAAAGCACAATCACCGGCCCGGAGGAGCACACCTTCTCTAACTACATACCGGGTGCAGTACATGACACGTCCGTGTATTGACTAGTCTCTTGTACATTTAGATCTACCACACGACTCGCGTAGCGCTAGCACAGCAGTGCGGGTGTAGTCATGTACTACTACTACTACAGTACTGCCGGGCGCCGAAGAACGGACCGCCGATGAACGGCCAGGCTATGATTTCGCTATTTTTTAAGAACGGTCTAAGTAGAAACGTAATGTACAATATGAATATGATGTACACTCAGACGTATAACTCTGCTTAAATGTACATGTAAGACTGTACCATCGAATATGAACGAAACTGCTGTGTTCGCCAAAATAAGAACGGGCTAGGCTAGAACCCTGACCCCGTTCTTCGGTGCGCGGCAGTACTGTAGTGTAGTGTTCCGTATGTTTGTGGACTATGGCATGCACGCAGAAGCCAGCGGATGTAAAAAGTCCAACTCGGAAACGGCTAAAAACGGGGTATCCTCAAATTTTGCCGAGCTGAAAATCACAGGGTACGTAGGGCTTGTAACAGTGAGTCGAATGCTCTTGGTCCGAAGAAGCTGCGACAGATGGTTCTCAAATCGAACGCGTTTCGAATATTGGCCATTTTGCACACAAATAGATGGTGTGGCTACCTGGCTGCACACTGTGACCTTATCACCTGGATCAGGTAGACTGCGTGCTCGCTTTCGCTCATTTTCGATTGGGCGTATCTGACGAACCATGGACCGCAGCCTCCTCGGAAAAGAACATTCGACTCAGCGCCCCAAACTCTACGGGTCCTGAAATTAAAAAATTCAGCAGACTTCCCCTCTAATACGTAAGGCAGAACTCATTACAGTCCTTGATTAGAAGTTGACATATTCTTGTACGAATCCGGTGGCAGCCACAACAATGTCTTTTGTGAAAAATGTATGCAAGCCTTTTAAAAAGCATCTCCCACCAGGCATTCGATCGAATTTTTCATGGCGTGGAGATTTGTTACGGCGTGAACCGATGCTTGGCGTGTAGAATTTGCTTTTTGATGTGTTCTTTGGAAGATGCAGTCTTAAAAATGGTGTGGATGTCTTTGTTTCTGTCCTTCTGCTGTCCTCGTAGAAAGAATAATATAGACGTGCAGAAAATGTAGGAGAGCGATGACATCAGAAGGACACTCTCAGGTTCAGGGTACCTGTACTGCCCCAATAAATTGGGTCAGATCCCAAAACGAGGTTGGCCGAAGCAAAAAAAAATAGAAGAGCCTGCCTTGAATTGAATATGAGGAAGAAGAAGAAGACAAAGAAAGAAAAAGAGTAGGAATTTGCTTGTGTAAACTTTGTTTCCTCTGTCTAGGCTGCCATCGCATTATAGCAGCCAACAGTGTGTGTGTGTGTGTGTGCGTGCGCGCGCGCGTGCGTGCGTGCGTGCGCGTGCGTATGTGTGCATATGTGTGCATATGTGTGCATATGTGTGTGTGTGTTTGCGTGTGTTTGCGTCTGTGTGCACACGCTTGTGTGTGTGTGTGTTTGCATGTGTGTATATTCTGCTAATCTTGACTTAAATTTCCACATCTGGGCATATTGTGTTCTGCATGTGAATTTATCTTCATTAACTTGTGCACTACGTTCCTTTCTTCACGTTACGGCACTTTAGTATCGTTTTACTTGAACATCATACTCTCGCCCAACTTTGTTTCACCAACAAAGGTTTATTCTCCAAAGTATTTCTAATTGATTGTGTATGAGTTTCATACTACTGTCAGGGGCGTCGGAAGGTATTTTAGTGTGGTACGGTCAGCCATCTGAAGTACAATTGACTCGTGGGGGAGTGGTGGCTGAGCCGAAATTTTTTGAATTTTAGATCCCAGATCAGTGTATTTTGTTGACTCACGGGTATCTGGGGCAAAAAGTGGTACGGTCAATACCGTAGTGACCGTACCGTGTGCGACGCCCCTGACTGTTGGAATCCACCAGCTGTGTTTCCTTGAGGGGCGTATCCTTACCTGGGATGTGTTTTCTCATTCCCGGCAGCAGAAAGAGCTCTACAATATGTATATAATTTAAGAATAGAATTTGATGTACAGGAGAGTGCCAATTATCCCCACCCCTCGGGACGCGGGCTGTCTCCAGAGGGTTCAGATGAGAAGAATGTTCGGATAAGAGAGCAGTCACACATCTATCTAAATCATGCATATTCCAGCATGTTTTCATCATTTTCGTTCTCTTCAGCAGTGAAACAGGAACTAGGTGCACTCATGCTCCTCTAAATTAATGACACTATTATTACACATTTTGACTCAAACCTGTTTTAATACATCTTGTGAATCGCTTCAATGGTGCCCCGAGCGACGAAAATCACTAACTTTGAAACTCATCTTCTACCCCTCAAGCAATTATTTTGGATAATTAATCATTTGGATAGTTGACATTAGGATAATCGGCACATTGTGTGTGATGGGGGGGGGGGGGGAGGAAGAGGAGGAGGCTGCGAGAGGCCGTGGTGGACGTGTACCGGCTTGTGCACAGCCTGGAAATAGCCTCACTTTAGATGTATGCACATTCAAACGGTGGATGCTTCCCGCCATCCTTTTCCCCCTCTTTTTCCTTTTCCCGCCATTCTTTACCCCCTCTTTTTCAATTTCCCGCTCTTCTTTTCCCCCTCTTTTTCTCCCCTTTTCCCCCTTTTCTGCGAGAAGATTAGCCCCCTCCTTACAGGCTGGATCTAGCGCGAAGCCCTCGGGCCTCTGTTTCAAGTGTGGCGAGCCTGGGCACATCCGCAGGAATTGTCCCAGCAGAAGAGCAGGCGGAGGTGGAAGGAGCCAGCCGATTACCTGTTTGTTCTGCGACGGTGCTGGCCATGTAAAGGCTGACTGCCCTGAGAGGAGAGATTGGCTGGCAAGGAAGGACAGGACTGCAGCTGCCGTGGAAAGTGCTCGCCCACAACCAGCTGAGCAGGAGAACGACCCATGCCTAGTCTCCCTGGCCTCTCCTGGAAAGCTGCCTCGTATGTACGTGGATGTGTCTGCTGGAGCGGCGAAATCGAGTGTTCGTGCGCGGGCTGTCGTAGACACCGGTTCAACTCGTACGCTCATCTCGCGGTCCTTCGCCACTCAGCATGGCATCAGTCTTTCACCCACGGCTGCTCCACCCATACTTGCCTTGGATGGTAGTCCCCTAGAGCTAGTGGGGTCAGCTGCCGTTCGGTTGGCCCGTTCTGACGGTGCGGTCTCTCTGCCCGGCCTGGAAGTGCAAGCGTATGTGGTCGACAATCTGAGCGTGGTCAACGCTGATGTGCTCGTCGGCAATGATGTGGTCATTGGCAGTGGCGGGCTTCGACTGAAGTACTCCGGTGATGGTGCCTTGATCGGCGTGGAATTTGGCTACGACCGAGTCGATCCAGGGGACAGCATGGGAGTCTGTGGTGCGTCTTCGAGCGGCGATCGCCATCCATTTCCCAATGTACGCGTGCAGCGTGATGGTGATGATGTCACCCTGTCCACGGATGACGGGGATGTCACCTGGGACAGCAGCGCCCGTCGGTGGGTCCTCTCTTGGCGCTGGAAATCAGGCAGTCCTCCGACTCATCCGGTGGGACCTGGCGTGAGTGAGTACTCTCGCTCTAAGCTCACTTCTGACCAGGAGCAGCTGTTTGCAGAGGAGGTGCAGAAATGGATCGATGTGGGTTGGCTCGTTCCTCACGACAAGGATGTTCACGGAAGCCCTGGTGCTGTGTTACCGCTGATTGCTCAGTTGCAGGAGCACAAAGCATCAACGCCGGTTAGACCATGTCTAGATTATCGGCTCCTCAACCAGCTGCTGATGTCGCAGCCTGGCCGCTCAGCACCCGTCTGTGAGGAGACGCTGCGCAAATGGCGACTGGCCGGTGACCCTCGGGAGTTTCAACTACTCGATATCAAGAAGGCCTATCTCCAGGTGCACGTTGCACCCGAGCTGCAACGTTTTCAGATGGTGGTCTGGCAGGGCCAAGCGTTTGTGATGACGCGGATGGGCTTCGGCCTCAACGTAGCGCCCAAGTTCATGGATATCATCGTCCGGTGGGTCACTAGAGAGTTTCCTGCTGTCGACAACTACGTCGACGACCTGATGACTCCCGCTGCCGAGGCTGACGCAGTGGCCGCCCACATGGCTGAGTACAGTTTGCCAACGAAGCCTGCAGAGGCGTTTGCTGAGTCCCGTGTGTTGGGCCTTCAGTTGACGAAAGGCGACGATGGCCAAGTGCAGTGGTCGCGCCGTACCGACATTCGCCTGAAGCTCGAGCAGCCGGTGACCAAGCGCGATATCTTCAGCTGGTGTGGCCGCCTGACGGGGCACGTGCCTGTCTGTGGTTGGCTGAGACCCGCATGCAGCTACTTGAAGCGCATGGCCAACGCTAGCGCGGCATGGGATGAACAGGTCCCAGCCTCACTCTTGAAGCTGTGTGGTGAAGTGGACGCGCGGCTAGCTGGTGATGGTGATCCTGCACAGGGCCAATGGCGTGCCAACTCTCCCGAGCCTCGTCGCTGCGTAGTTTGGGCTGACGCGTCCAACATCGGTCTTGGCGTCGTCCTGGAGATCGATGGCTCTGTCATGGAGGATCGTTCTTGGCTGAGACCCCACGGTGATGCGCGTCACATCAACATCATGGAGCTGGAGGCCGCTATCCGAGGTCTTTCGCTGGCCGTGAGCTGGGAGATGAAACATGTGCGGTTGATGACCGACTCCAAGACGGTTGCGAGTTGGCTCAGAGATGTCACTGGCGACGTGCGCCGGACGAGGACGAAAGGACTGCACGGTGTACTAGTCCAGCGTCGACTCCAGATTCTCGCCGACCTGATTGCCACGGCAGGGCTCGTTGTCACGATCGAGTGGGTGCCGACTGACCAAAATCGTGCAGACGTGCTGACTCGAGTTCCTCCTACGTGGGTGAAGTTCTGCAAGGCGCTACTGGGCGACAGCGAAAGTGATGTCGCAGGTGCAGCTGTAGTCCTGCCCGGACCAATCCCTCTCGCGAAGATTGTGGCGAAGCAAGGTACTGACGACCAGATACTGGCAGCAGTGGCGCAGTTGGAGTCCGGTGCAACGGTTACTGCACCCTATGCAGCAGCGGCGTCCCAACTGGAGATTGATGATGGTGTCCTTGTCAGAAGCATCAAGCTACCTGTCGAGGGCCTCGTTCGTGTTCCTGTCGTGCCGCAATCGCTCGTTGCCGATGTTGTCTCTAATGCACACCAGATCTCGGGACATGCGAGCTGGGAGGTCATGTATCGCATGATCCGAAGCCGTTGCTTCTTCCCTGGCATTGCTTCGGCTTGTCACCAACATGTTGATAACTGCACGCAATGCAAGTCTGCTAGTGGACGGAAGGGTGCCAGAGCTGCGCCGACCCGCGCCGACATACCTGGGTCCCCATGGAGCGAAGTCACGATTGACACGCTGGAACTCGGTGGTGATGGAAGCGGCAAATACGGCTGTGTCCTCGTCTGTGTGGACAATTTCACCAAGTGGGTGGAGGTGTGCCCGCTCCGCCGACATGACGCTGTTAGTGTTGCTGCAGCCTTCTCGGCCATGTGTTTTCGATGGGGTGCTCCCGAGGTCGTGCGGCTGGACAACGGCGTGGAGTTCCGCAACGCCATAGTGGAGTCTTTGTTTCGCCTGATGGGTGTGCGTGTGCGAACCGGAGCAGTCCGTCACCCCCAGTCCCAAGGGACAGCAGAGAGGTTCAATCGAACGCTCCTCACCCTCATCCGCAAGACCCTCGAAGAGTCACCGAACTGGCGTGCTGACCTCGATGTGCTGCTGTTTTATTACCGCAATCGTCCGCACGGCTCGACCCATTTGTCACCCATGGTGGCAATGAGCGGATGGCAGCCTCGCCATATCATCATTGACGACGTGAAGGAAGCGTGCGATATGACCCAGTGGGCGTCAGAGTTGTCGTCGCGCGTAGCTCGTGTGCGGGATATCATTGAGACGGAGCTCTCAGCCCGGGATTTCATTGACTCACCGAACGAGCCCTGCGCATACTCTGTGGGTGATCCTGTCCTGTTACTGCGGCCTGGACGAAGGCAGAAGCGGCTGTCCCCGTATGAGCCTGGATGGAGTGTTGCGGCTATCGTCTCGCCATCGACTGTGGTCATAGCCAGACAAGATGAGCGCCAGCACCCAAAGACCGTGAACGTCGATCTGCTGAAGCCTGATTCACCCGACAACCCTGTGATGCGCACGACGGCCGCTGAGAGTCAGGCAGATGACGGCGCGGCAGCCGATGCTAACGAAGAACCAGACCTGCTCGGCATGGAATTAATGCCAGCCCAAGCAGACGCTCCGGATGGTAATCGCTACAGCTTGCGAGATCGAAACGCAATCCAGCCCCCGGTCCGTTACAGCTAAAACGGCCAAGAGTTTTTTGCATTCTTGTCGCCAGGTGATGGGGTGAAATGGAACTGTACCTGTAACTATCACACCTAACTGTGCATGTGTGTCGACCTTCATGCAATATCTTGTTCTCTTGTCATGATGCATGTAACACTGTTGTTCCAGCTAGTTCCGCTAGTGTTGTCCGTGCTAGCGCTTTGTTCTCCTGGCGCCCGCGGCCCGATCATGTATCAAGGCAGCGCAGTGCATGCATGCAGTGATTGTGGTGTCGCGCGTGTGGAGCTGGTGCGTGACACGTGCTGGTCATTTTGATACTCCGCCATATTTTCTCCTTTGGACTTGGTCCTTCGTTTGGGACCGGGTCTTCCGTCTTCTTTCTTCTTTGCACTCGACTTTAGTCTTAGTTTTGTTGCTCTCCCAAAATACAATGTGAACCATTACTCTCTGGCTCTCTGGCTTGTCGCGTGTGTCCGTCGGAGGGAGTGATTAGTTTACAATCTGCTTCATTTTTACTGTGATGTGTTAGTCAGAAGGACGTGCGTATAAAGCTGTGTAGGGCACAGAAAAGATACAACGTCGAATCCTTTGTCAGGATTATTTGAATGGATGATATGGAAGAGATGTAGAGTGGAACATGTACTGTAGCCAACACATCTAACATTCTAAGTAGTGAAACCTCTTCATGAAATGAAATGTGTGTTATGGCCAAGATTAATTTTACACTGATAATTCCTATCATGCCACTGAATGAAGTTGGTTGCTCCAACGAGGAGCACACGCTTCTTGCCGAACTTGACACTTGACTGACTCACGACTGCCATCCGGAGCACACGAGGAGCACGTCGCACCTTCCGCTCGGCAAACCTGTCAGAAAGCACCACTCCCTGCTCAATACACAGTGTTTCGGGGAATTCACCCCTCATCAGTTGAGCTTGAGTAGGCTGAGGAAGATTGTGCCTGAAAAGCACCACTTATATACTGCTCTCCAGGCCAAACCATCACCAGGGATACCAACTTACAGAGACGCTTTGTTTCCAGCACGACAAACACCTCGTGAAGCCCCAGGTAGCAGCGTGAGTCAGAGTCGCTCATGGAGTTGTGCTAAACAGACGTTGAGAGCCAGTATAGCTATTCACAACGCTGTCACCTCCAACAACTAGTCGCACGTCCGCGTGAGGCCACTGACTGACATTAAAATAAGGAGTTGTATCACCAGCTGTGGTGTTAACTGGTTATCCCAATGGATCCGCAGCTCGGAAAGTGAACGTAGATCAACATCTCATATCTCATTACTGCTACTGTACCGCTACCGTAATATATCAACATACCTTGTACGTCAGCAAGTGATATCATTGTCACTGTCCATGTCACCATTTAGGCTGTCCATGGCCATTGTGCCTCTCTCATTATCACCCACTGTGATTTGCTGTTGTTGGGTTTGTTCAGATTCATCGTCACTGGAGGATTCACTGCTGCTGCTGCTGTGTTCCAGGGACACTACAAGCCCGCCGGTGTTGGTGCAGTGGCGACATTTGCACCCAGGACTACAGATTTTGCCAGATTTCCGGCATTTGCATCGCTTTGACTCGCAGCTACCCTTCTTGCAGCTGCAACCCTTGGTCAAAGCCAAGACCCGTTGCCTCACCACCTCTGCATGCTCCTCTAGCTCCCAATGAATAGAAAGTGCATTGCCACACAAAAGCCACCCATTTCCATTCAATGGTGGGCACTGTACTGTGGGTCGCTCAGCCTGGCGCCACATATCCAATACCCAGCAAGCACGTTTCCAGTGAAGAAGCAGGGCAGACGCTGATGGTACACAATCATCTTCCGAATCAACTCGTTGCCAAACAGCATCCCTGATCTTTGACAGCCAGGTATTGTGCTGGTCCACTGGTGTCTCTGTAGCTTGTTGTTTGAACAATGGGTGCGGGCTGTTGGCTTCAAAAGCTGCAACATGCTTTTGATAGTATGCTGTGCCCACGAGTCGTAGGAATGCCAAGTATCCACGCTGTCCGTTCTGCCTGTGTGTGTCACTCAGCAGTCCCAATGCATCCACGCCGCTCGTGATGAATGAAGCATATTATTGGAACATGATCTTGTAGAATGTTAATTTGCTGATGCCAGAGAAGTAGGACAAGTAGTCGCACCCAGTCAGAACGAATAGTGCTTGCAGTAGCATCAGACGACTATCGCTGGGCACCTTGGCCAAATCTGGATCGCCATTGATGGCCTTGGCCAATTTGCTTAGGAGCAAAAACCTCTGTTCCAGTGCACCAGGCATATCCAGTTGTACAGCAATACTTCTGTCTGCAACTTCCCGTCCAGATAGGGCGACATGATAGGTGTCCGTGTCTGGACTGTACACGACTACTGGGTCGTTTGCTGCCGCGTGACGCCACACTCGAAAGTCGGCCTCTTCTGCATCGGACGCATACACGTCTAGCTGTTTTACCACTGGATCACCGTACGCTGTCCCAAGTGCCTTGCCAGTGAAGTCCCCGTCCAAGCCACCTCCGGTCACAAAGGCTTGATGCGGTTGCCGGAGAAAGTGCAGGGAATTGAAGAGGCTAAACGTGGTAATAAAATTAACTAACATTCTCTTGCATTTCCGACAAGACAAGAACTTCCTCCAGCTCTTTGGCAGTGCCATGTCTCCGGTGATTGACTCATGGTTGCAGCACAGCTCTGATGTGCACAGGGTAGACGCATCGCCCACGGCATCACTTTGCTCCCGAAGAAGATCCTTCGGGCTGACACCAGCTACGTTTGGGTGGTCGAAGACCAGGTGAACCGACTGTATGCCCAACCTATACCACGGCGTTATCCACCGTTGGATGAGGAACGTGGCATAATCCGCGAATGTCCGGTGAGTACCGATTGGTGAGGTGATAATCACGAACATAGCATCATAGATAATGGCTGTCGTAGCTGTTAGCATCTGTGAAGGAAGTTTTGCTGTGATGATACTATCATACCGGCCTTCAAAGAATTTAGTGACAGTCGATTTAGCACCTTTCCTTGGCAGCCTGCCATCGTCTGTAAGAGCCCGTGGTGTCACAATCAGCTGTTCGCCAATGCCATTTGCAGTTGTGCCATGTGTCTGCGAGAAAGCAAGGCGGCGTTTGAGGCACGTTGTAACCAGTTTGTTGTCTTTGTTTTTCTGGCTGTGGGCTTTCTTCCTCTCGCTTGCCTTTGCAAAGGTACGCAATCAATGCTGTCGTTGAGGAGGGCTAGCGCTTGGGATGCGGAGGATCCGACTCTCAACATACGCAAGGTATGTCCGTGTGCCAGTACTGTAAAAACTTAACAAATCTGCTCTCATTTCTTGCGTAGCCACTTCACCAGTGAACACGTTGTGCAGTACCCGTGGGCCATTGTTGTGGAACAGGCCTGCATCTGTTAGGAGCTTCTCCATGGCTTGGCAGTTGCCTTTAAACACAGCTTCACTTGGAGTGGTCCCGTTTGTGGCTTCGGATGTACTCTTCTCTTTGCTTGGGTTAATTGTAGGAAAGAGCTGTCTTGAAAGATTGGACATCATGTGCGCTCTTTGTGGCAAGTAGTGCACTTGACGGTCGAAGTAATCCGCATCAGGTGTCACTAGCGCTTTTTCAAGTTGCGATTAATGCACATTTCGTGTGCCTCGTCAATTCCAACTGTCTTGAATGACGTCTTCGAGAGGCCAACCGCAAACCCTCCATTCTGGAAATGCTGCTGGATCTCTTGTGGCAAAGCGCCCATGTGGCTTAGATGTCTTGGCGCCAACCACAAATAGAACGGTCTGTCCAAAGCATGAAACAGTGGGGCAGCCATTTTCAGTGCTGCAATACGCAGTTGCCAGTTGCGTGACCGAATGGCTACCCAAAGAGCAATGTAAATGATGCAATCTCTGCTGGCGAACGCACTCCAAAATTCCCACACCTCATCGTACTTGCATTGTGCATCGCTGTACGTTGCCGAGCATGCGTCCAAGGACATTGTTATGACTTGGTATGCAGACAGAATGAAGTTGTGTGTCTTCCGGAAATTGCCACATTTCTCAAGGCTGGTGAGAGCTTCACCTTTAAATCCCTTTGCTCTCGCAAGTTGCTTCAGGCCCGCGTCCCAGTACACCCTCATCAGTACGGGTTGCAGAGCTTTGAGCGTGTGCCAATCGCCAATGAATGGCACAACCCAATCGAGCTCACTGCCGTGCTCTGACTGCAGGTTTAGCAAATGGTCATCAGTTTTGCCGTCTCCAACCACGCAAAGCCATTTTGTAACTTTGCCAACGCCGTAGATGCCATGCAGCTTATCTAACACAGACTTCATTGTTGTCTTGGAGTCTGCTGGCTCATTAATAACGCCGAGGTACACGATGTTAGACTCTTCCGCACTCACCTGAATAGTGAACTGAGTGAAGTACCCAGCCGTAGATCTACCAGGAATGGCCGAATTATTTCCGAAACTTGCGGTGGACTCTACTTGGCCCTCGTAGTCTCAGATGTCGGTCGAGGGCAATAGCAGGGTGTTTTCTGTTCCCTAGGGACACCTTCTACCCTAACCTGATATTAGTTTGAGGTTTTGCTGCGCGAACAGCAATCACACGGCTGATGTTTGTTGGACACTCCGTCATTTCGCATTCATCGATCATTGGGCTGGAAAGAACTGGTCGGTAAGTCAAAACTGAGTCTGTACACCTGGCACTCAAGCCACCTGTTGGGTAGGTTGCCGCAACACTCTAGTTTTCAAAATAACAAAAGAAAGCAGAGTGGGACTAAGCCTAAGGTGCTTGCCCCATGGCCCACACAACACGCCCAAAGCAAAAAAATATTAGGGTCCAGTATCACTCTCTCTCTCTCTCTCTAGATCTGTATCATCTCATTCACAGGCAACACGTATTATGTGTAACGGATCTAGTGATTAAGAGCAAAGAGTATAAAGAATTTGTCGTACATTCCAAAATGCTTGGACTTGAAAGAGTAACCCGATCACAGCGAAAAGTGTTTGAAGCATCATGAGACGACTATCAGAGGGCACCTTAGCCAAGTCAGGATCGCCATTGATTGCCTTGGCCAATTTGCTTAGGCCCAAACAAGTAATGACCTTGTTTCCGGTCGGCCGACCAGGCCACTTTTTCCCAAATTCTGAAACTTTTTTTGGTCCCAAATGTATACAAACGGTGGCAATGCCATGTGTGCAAGTGCACTCAACGAGTCATAACTCAGTCAAATCTCAACCAAATTCCACAAACGAAACACCTACAAGGTAGCAGAGATTCTCAGCTGTCGGCTCGAAAACCTCCGGGGTCGATACGAGCTAGAATAACGGAGCTGGAAGGACTCGAATTGTTTGCTTGTTTTCTCAGGATGTACGAAAATAGGAATACACCACATGCTGTACAAGAACAGTGAGCCAGTCAACTCTGACATTGATCCTTGCCATGATATATGTACAATGTACATGTGTAGGTGATCTTGTCCATCAATACCACAACGATTGAGGAACCAAAAAAAGTTTCATTCCGGCCGACCGAGTCTCCTTTTTGAGGGGTTGCCGACCGGAAACAAGCCTATTTTTTGTTTTGGCCTTAGCAACAAAAGCGTCCATTCCGATGCACCAGGCATGTCCAGGTGTACAGCAATGCTCCTGTCTGCCACTTCCTGTCCAGATAGGCCGGCGTGGTACGGGCTTGTCTCTGGACTATACACGACTACTGGGTAATGTGCTGCCGCACAATGCCAGAGTATGCACTGGACGCATACACATCCAGACATTTCACCACTGGATCACCGCACATCGTCTCAAGTACCTTGCCAGTGAGTTCCCCATCCAAGCCGCCTCCTGCCCCAAAGGCTTGATGTGATTGCCAGAGAAAAGTGCAGGGACTTGAACAGGCTGAATGTGGCGATAAAATCAACCAGCATTCTCTTACGTTAAAGGGGAAGTTAAAGCAAAAATTAAAATTTCACCAGTTGTAGTCTTCGGGGTGCTGAGTCGAATGGTTTTGGTCCGAGAAAGCTGAGACGCTCCCTTCCTACTTGAATCCCAATCGAACTCGCGCACTTCCACCGAAACTGGGTGACTGCGCCCTACTAGATAGGGATTTGTATGCAAAATGTCACTAAAAGCGCCATTTCGTTCTTATAAAAGCACGGATGACCGCGATTGGCCCATATGTTGTAGTCTTTTGGACGCTGAGTCGACTGGTTTTGGTCCGAAAAGGCTGCGATGCAGCGTTCCTCCTTTATTCCCAATCGAACATGGTTGAACAAGCGGTCACGTGCTCCTGGGTGCCCAAATCACCTGGTCACCATGCCAGCAGGCGACAACTTTCACACCAAGGTTCAACTCGAGTTCAACTCGAGTGACAGGACTGCACCCAAAAAAGGTCAAACAGGCTAGTAAGTTGTACCCTGCAGGCACGGTGACCAGGTGACTGGCGTACGCAGGAGCACGTGACCGCTTGTTCAACCATGTTCGATTGGGAATAAAGGGGGAACGCTGCATCGCAGCCTTTTCGGACCAAAACCAGTCGACTCAGCGTCCAAAAGACTACAACAGATGGGCCAATCGCGGTCATTCGTGCTTTTATAAGAACGAAATGGCGCTTTTAGTGACATTTTGCATACAAATCCCCATCTAGTAGGGCGCAGTCACCCAGTTTCGGTGGAAGTGCGCGAGTTCGATTGGGATTCAAGTAGGAAGGGAGCGTCTCAGCTTCCTCGGACCATGACCATTCGACTCAGCACCCCGAAGACTACAACTGGTGAAATTTTATTTTTTGCCTTAACTTCCCCTTTAACAACAAGACAAGGATTTCCGCCAGCTCTTTGGCAGTGCCATGCCTCCAGTGATGAGTGAGTGGCAAGTTTGTTGTTCAGCAGAAATGTGCCCTTTCAGCTCCTCTTTCGTGCATTTTGGTACTCTCCTACTGCAGTGATTCGACTAGAATCTACACGATCCTAGGCAAATCACTGTGCAAACGTGATTGCGCCATCTTACTTTTCAAGTCTACTTTGAAAAGATCGTGTCAATGTCGTTCAAGTAGATATGACCGGTTTGGGCATTTTAATCAGGCTAGTCAGGGTTGGCAGAGGATCATGGGTTCGGTGAACCAATTGTTGGGCGCCAATGTGGTCGATTCAGGTTCGTCAGTTCAGGACTTGTATGCGTATACGGAATTATCCCATGCGTACACCAATAACCAGAAGGCCACAAGAACTTAACAGTGGTACTGTATTCTAGTATCTGGCAGCCTTACATGGGCACAGGAAAGGTCTGAGGGTCAAAGACCAGAGAGGAGAACTAGACGAGAGAAAGAAAGAAAAACACAACCCAACAGTCAGCTATCCAGATTGCAGGACAAGAGTAAAGGGGACGTGAGGTCCGTCACTTCAGAGCAAGACAGAAACTTGACTAGAAACTTAGTAGAAAGACTAGGGAGAGAACGGGGATGAGTACATACTAAACAATATGCGGGGACTGGTGGCAGGGAAAGGTTGAACGGGAAAGTGGATGAGCGGAGCACAGTGCAAGCGGGAACAGGGTGGGTGGGTGGGACGGGGTCAGCAGAGCACAATTGGGGAGCCCCAATGTGTCAGATATTCATCAGTTGAGGGTGTTGAAAGGGGAAAATAGTGTACTGAATGCTAAAATAGTGAAAACCACTCTTTACACGGTGAATTTTTTACCAAATTTTAAGCTTGAAAAGTCAAGAAAGAAACGTTGAGCCTGAAAAAAAGAGAAAAACTACACGGTTGTACAAATGAAGTACCATGTTTCACACTGCATTTACCATGAAGGAAAGTAGCGCTAAATAAGGAAGTTTCGCTCTACGTAATTATGAAAATCCGTATGTCGTACTCGCCGGGGAGCGAGGGCAAGTTTCATACGTAAATCTCTCTACGGATTTCCGTACGAACGCTCTTCCCTACGTTGGGTCCTCCGTAAGACTTTTTGAAATATTTTTCGCATTTTCCTGGCCATGGCAGCGTTCGAGCCGCGCGAAACACAAGGTATATGTATACACACCACTTGGAAAATGCGGTTTCGGGCTGCATGCGGTGGGCGCATGCAGCCAACGCGTCTCCAAAGCAACAACTTGAACAAGGCATGTTTAGCAGTCGCGGAGAAATCATGTGGAGCGAAACCCAACAGCTCTGTTTTTTTACGTATGAAAATTATGCGCAGTTCCTATGTTATTTTCATACTCGAAGTACGTAATTCCGTAGAGCGAAACCTCCCTAATGATTTCTTACACAAAGAGACGTTTCTGAGATGTGGTGTGAATGAAATGTTCAATGGAGATTATCGTATGAAGAGCTAGCTCGGAGCGCGAATTTCGAAAACGAACGAAACGGGCAAGTTATGATACCAGTTTCCAATGAATGGACTATGACCATAGTAGCGGTATAGATGCCCGTGTTTGGTATGTCCAGTCTCCGTGGCGCAATCGGTTAGCGCGTTCGGCTGTTAACCGAAAGGTTGGTGGTTCAAGCCCACCCGGGGACGGCCATTTATTTTTTTCTTCGTTCCAATCTACTTGTCCTGTTCATCCTTTTATATTATATTGTACAGAATTCCTGTATAGCTGTAGACCCCAATCCAACTGTTACCAAGAATAGATAAACAAGAGTGTGCAACTCCAGATCTCTTCTGCACAATCTGCAGATACCCCGGCCCGCGGCGGAATTTTTGTTAGCGTCACCTTTTTTCAGAAGAACGCGCATTTTGCCCCAGAGCAGTGTGAGAGCACGTGTTGGGCACCGACTTTGTCATGTAAAGCCCGGCCAAGTGCACGAGGCAAAACTTTCCAAAAAACTCGCAGCGCGTGCATCATCGAAAAGATTACGTCAACAAAAAATTCCGCCGCGGGCCAACCCATCCCGGAGCTGCACACTTTTTCTTTTTTTTTTAATTTTAATATTGGGAACACAGCCCTACAAAGAGACATGTGGAGACAAACACAAGACAAGACACAGGGGATGTAGGGACACTCTTGTTTATCTACTCTTGCTGTGAGTACATAAACCAGAGTGTGCAGCTCTGGGAGAATCGTCCCATGGCAAAGTGTTTTTGCTTAGGTCATAGCGACTCACCTTTGCTGCATCTTGCACGGTTCACATGGTCATTTTACCGTCACCAAGGTAATTTCTGTTGTGCACTGCTGTTTGTTGTACAAAAGGTGAACAAATGCAAGCGAATTTCTCCAATATCGCCTTTTAGCACCAACGGTATGACCGGTTTTCAATGACTCATGATGACCTAAACAAAAAACTTCGCCGTGTGATCGGTTTTTGCAGCATAGATGCAGACCTGCACACTCTGGTTTACTAGTATGTACTCTTGTTGTTACCAGTTTTGTCTATCTATGTTGCTCGTGCTTTGAGTTCTTCTTCTTCTTCTTCTTCTTCTTCTTCTTCTTCTTCTTCTTCTTCTTCTTCTTCTTCTTCTGGTTCGTCATTAATTTTGTGTGTGTAACACTTTGCTCTGTCTGATCTTTGGGTTGTGTCTTTGGCAATGCTGTTGATGCTGCTGCTGCTGCTGCTGCTGCTGCTGCTGTGGATATCTTGTTTTCTGTAGAATTATTGCAGAACAATGAGCCATGGCCACTGTAAGTATTGTGTGAGTGTGGATGGGTTTGTGCATGTGCAGCCGGCTGTTTGCTAGATTCCCAGTGCTGCTGTGTTTTCTTTGAACTTGAAGGCTGGACCATGGTGTATTTCTTACATCCTCTTCTCTTTGCATTGGTGCATGTCTGCTTCTTTCCTGCTCTATATACTATAGTATAGGCACGTTAGTCTGAGCGTGTTTGACAGTGACTGGGGTTCATAATTATGATGACTCCATTGTCAAGGACATATGTGCTGGTCAGATGATGCATGTAAGCCACTGTGAATCTATCTTTTCTCCCAATGTGTCAAACATTGTTGATGCTCAGTTTCAACTTTCATTGGCTTTTTTGGATGATCAGGCAATTTCGTAACGTAACGTGATGTGTGTATTTGCTTTGATGACAATGGCTTCAGCACCAGTAGTGTCCTCTTTGATAAATTCATGCTGTATTTGCCGACACCTCAATTGTCTGGAAAGAGGCAAATTTTCATAATTTTTGGTACGGCTTGGGTACCGACTCAAACCCAGGTTGACGCAC
The DNA here is from genome assembly GCF_964019385.1 of Sycon ciliatum. NCBI lineage: Eukaryota > Metazoa > Porifera > Calcarea > Leucosolenida > Sycettidae > Sycon > Sycon ciliatum. Next base: position 80,481,639 of record NC_088643.1, on the reverse strand, counting down.
ATAAACTTATAATAATGGTATGTACTGTGTGTGGGGGAAGCATGTTTATAAGCCTTGATCGTGTGCTGGCATTAGGCTTTTCTTTGGTTACCTGAGCACTGTCTGCTTTCTTCCATTCACCTGAACATACCATGGTTGTTGCTCCCCGATCTCTTCCGCGACTTTGTTTTGTGCAGAATTCGACACTGCATATCCTGTTCTACACATGTGTGCCATTTCTGCGACCATCTATCAAGCTCTGGTAAAGTGATGCTGTTTCTTGATCGATTATACATGATCTTGGGTCATATCTGACAAGCACCCTTAACTGGAATTACTTGCAAACTGTGGAAGCACCAACCTTTGTCAGTAACATTATACCTTTTGTTGGACGTCTACTTTCTTACGAATTAGTGGTAGTGTAGCGTTGGCACGCTGGTGACTTTCACAGCGTATAGCGTATATTTTTAGCTTATCCCCGTACGTTAGCGTATTCCCGTACGTTAGCGTATCCTCATACGTTAGTGTAAGGAGTCTGCCTGTGTATAAAAGCTGCTGCTCACGATTCTTTTCGTTGCCAGTTAGTTTACCTTCATTTCAGTTCAGTTCAGTGTTTAATAAATAACAGTGTGTTCATTGAGACCCTTGTGTATTTTTGCCTCCGAGAGACTGCGGCCCGCTACAAAATTGGTGGCAGCGGTGGTTCAATTAACTTTGTCAGATTCGACCCCACCTGTTTTACATTGGTAGCAATGGCGCTACAAAATTGGTGGCGCACATAGCATAGCATTGCCGCAGTAAGAAGACTCTACCTGCCGACCGTCCTTCAGGATGCGTGACCCGCGCCAACGGCTGCGCGATTTCGCCGACCGGGTGTTCGTGGGGTATGCACACCTGGTGGTGTGGAGACCGGCAGTGATCGGCCTCTGCGGACTACTTCTGGCGGTGGCATTCTCCTTCGGACTTCCGAGAGACTGCGGCCCGCTACAGTAGTGACTTCGGAGATGGCTTGTTAGGAAAGTGTTTTGCCGACACTGGAGCTCACGCTTTTCCGCCGACTTGACTTGACACTTGACTGACACTTATTTTCATTAATTTCACAACAGGGATGATGAGTGCGCAAGATAGTAATCCTGCTCAGCCGTGATTTATTAACCTGCTTTCTTTCGCTCCTTTCGCTGAACGAAATTGGCAAAAGTTCATTCTTAGCGACAGCTTGTATCTGCCCAGTTGTGTGTTTTCTCCATGATTGCGTTGGTTTCTCGCGGGTAGGCCTGTACATTTTATTGTTGCTGTGCTAGCGCTATTTCGTGAGGATACTCGTCCGCTAACCTGCATGTTCCACAACTGCCTCATGTTCATTTTTCAGCTTGTCATAGTTGTCGCAACTGAATGCCTGCTCCAGTCGCTCTCTTTGTACTTCCACAAGTGTATTTAACAAAGCTTCACATCACGTGACATGGTTCAAAAGGTTACGCTGGCAAACAATGCAAAGTGACCACAAGAGAGTTGAACCCCAAGCTGGGTTGCGCACAACCCTGTATTTATCATGCACAGGGTGCAAATAATGTGTACGGGTTCATCATGTGATGTGAAGTTCTGCCGTCGCAGACCCCATAGCTGAAATTGCACACTCTTGGGCCCGTTGGGGGAACGATATTATCTTGTTACGGTCGTGGATAGCTGCTTCATAAGTCGTTCCCATGTGTTATTAGGGAGGTTTAGTCCCACGTAATCCGTGGGTACTTTACGTGTGTGTACCACGTGATACTCAGTGACCCACGTACAGACGTTTTCTGATTCACGGCATACCGTGTATGGAGGCTCACCCACGTTCCGCCAGAACGTGGGTGAAAATCAGATTGGAGCGCATTGTGCGAGCTGTGAGGGTGCTCAGCTGAAGAAGTTTCCGAAGCACGAAATCAAAATATTGGATGAGCTTCTTAGGCCCGGGTAGCTTCGTCTTTGACCAGGTTTGGGCCTTTCGCGTCATGTTGTTTCGTGTGACTAAACACAACATTGCAACGTGGGTGCCCTTCATCCACTTTACGTGGATCACCCACGTACGCGTTTCCGTTACGTGGGAACTAAACCTCCCTAATTTCGGTACAGGTGATTTTTACCTAAAATAAAACGCAACCTAAATTTCAACCATGCTGTGTCACACAATGTGCAAAAATGTTCGGATCTGGATAATTGGTTTACCGAACTTTTCGCGCTACTGAACCATTGAACAAGTGGTTGCGACTTCGGCGATCATTTGTTAGGAAAGGGTTTGCTCCCCACACTATTGATTTTGGGAAATACCGAGAATATTACACTACGGAAAATTCCCAGTTTTACAGTACATGTGTACTGCACTCATCGCTCATTTCATGGGGTGATTTTGATTTTTTCAAGTGTCCATGGTGTCGGACTCACTATCATAAGATTAAGAATAGTGGTGTGCACGGGTAGTCGGGTACCCGTGCTACCCGTGAGGACCTGGGGTAGACGGGTACCGAATCGTACCCGAAAACCCGAAGTCGCAGATGACATGTAGAACTGAGAGTAGAGAGAGACACAGTGCACACGCATGTCTACCCAATGCGCAAGGGAAGGGGCTGGTGTGCATTGTGGTCTTACCATGGGAACATTACCCGATCGGGTACCCGTGCTACCCGTGGAAAACTACCCGGAGCCGATACCCGAAGAAAATGCTACCCGACGACTCAGCCCTAATTAAGTTGGGAGCTCGGGATGGGGTTGGGGACGAGGGTGTCACAACAGCGATGACGGCGCACCTACAATACATAGCATGCCATGTTGCGGTCCACATTGTGGTCTGCAATAGCTAGTCAGATTTTTTAGCACAGCATCGATCAACTGACCAGACAGCAGCAGTGCATTGGCTTTATATTGTTTGGCTGACAATTGCAGACCAGTAAACCTGCCCCAACCGTGCGCCCTTGGACGGTGCAGCGGAAACTGTCCTGATGTGACAAGATTCCGCTTGTATTGATCCAGGGATGCACGTTCGATACACAGCATGCTAGCATACCATCAAGAGTTCATAACCAGATAAACCCCTATGACTATGTACTCTTGATACCATGCTCTACTCTCTCAATCTCTGCTCTGGTGCATGTAATTAATTTTATCCGCTCACTGAGGATTCCGCTTGGTACTGGTAGATAGATCTACATGGTCCGGATCGCGGAAAACACAGATCCTCCTACCGTATTATCTCTAATATAAGCACAGTCTCCAATAATAGCACGTCTCCAGAACACCTTGGGCGGCATTCAAAAAATAAAGTGCTCAGTCTCCATTATAAGCACACTGTGTAAATAATTCATTATCTGTACCGGCGAAAAAACCCTGAAATGTGTGTGTCTGACATGAATTTGGCATGGCAACAAGCCTCTGAAATGAGGTTGAAAATAATGGAACAGTCTCCAATAAAGGAACGTCTCCAATAATACCAAGAGTACATAACCATGGGTTATGTACTCTTGATCTTGATAATACTAATAAGTAATATAAGCACGGGCCGCGGGGCGGAGGTACATTGAAAAAATAAAGGACCGTGCTAATTATTTAGAGATAGTAGGGAGGTTCTGCTATACGTGAAACGTAGAGAAATCACGTAGAGAGCAGGTGTCTGGGTTAGAGTCTACGGCTTCGCGTGTTTTGGCTCCAGATTTCTACGCGGAGATGGGATTCTCTACGTTGTGGCACACGCAGAGAAAATGCGTACGGATTTGCTGGGTATCGATCAACTGCATGCAGAAAACTGCCAAATATGGAAGGGGAAATTCCCAGTACACATTCCACGTGACTTCTCTAGGTGAAACGTAGAGCAGAACAGCATTTCTTTACGTTACGGGAACGCGAAGAAAGTTCGCGTGATTCTTTGCGTCGCGTTCCCAAAACGTAGAGCAGAACCTCGCTAGTGATACTAGTTACGGTATGTCTATGAGACAAGTCAAGACATAACAAGACCAGTTGCCAGTTGACTGTCGACATGTTGGCGCTGGGCTACAAATGTAGGCTAGCTCCGCACATGCTCGTACTTTCGATTTTGACAGCATGTTACAAGGCGAGGACGCGTAGAAACATGTTAACTACCAAGCAAGGCTTCTGTATATACCATGCTCGTACTTGTAGCTAGCTCCAGACGCTCGTACTCACTCAGGTAGATTCTACTGTACTACAATCGTCATGTACGAGTACTAGCGCCTAGGCTGCAATAGTAGCGGCTGAGTCATCATGGTCATCATGGTCAGAGTCATAGATCTACGCTCTTCTGCAAACCCAGATTTTGAGCACGTCACGAGTGTGCGGAGAGCATGCATGCGTGGAAACCAGTTCCCGCCAAATTTTGTATGAAAGAGTCAGACTGGCAAAGACATGAGCTGAGATGAGGAACGTCGTTTCGAACCTCAACCAAACAAGCAAAAGAAGACATTCGAAACGAGACTTTCTTCAAGCTTGAACACTGATTTTGTTATTTTACACTCTACCCGGACCCACCTGTGAACTGCAAGTATCTGCAAAGTTGCTCCGTGGTTGGTAGTGGAGAGAGCTTGAGGTCATAGCGGGATAGGGTCGGTTGCTCTTCAGTTCACTTCCACGCCTTGAAGATGTCTCTAACAGAAGGGGCCGTTCAGGTCTGGATTTATCTAAAGTCTCTCTACTGTTTGTTGAGTACGGTGTGGTAACGGAGAATTGCTTTGTCATGACGTGATCCTCTAGGCTCTTGTTGACGGTGCTCTACCGCAAGATTATCCAAATGCAGTGTTCCAGATCGTGGTAAGTAGTTGTTGCTACCTTGTGGGTCCTCAACAAATATTTACTCAATTGGGCTTAAAAGTACTGAACGTGTACACAGATAGCTGGCACAGTAGTTTTTCTTTCACTACATTAATATTCTTTGCTTTAGAACGTCAAGAGGATAACAACATCTACCAACCAGGATCGTTTCAGGTATGAGGTGCTGCTTGTTTCTTTAACAGTACATGTATTTGAAAACAGCAGTTCTGTCTTCATTGCATTGACTGTACACTTGTAGAAGCCTGAAGGCTATTGGAGACAGGATGATTTTCAATTTTAAATACCTGATCCACCACTTAGGCTGGCTTCACACTACGTACTCGATAAACGCCGCCAGAGAAAACGGGACGTTTACGTTCCTCCTTTTCACGCTGCATTGCGGTCAGCGCCGTTTTCGTGAGCGCAGGTGCATTCTCGACACGTTTGCCGTAGTAAGCATACTCCCCAGCCAAAAAACGTAAACGTGCCGTCTATATGGGTGCTGAGATTGTGTTTTCTATCGTACTCGCAGTTGCCGTTTCTGTCCTGATGTACGTCGTTTTATGCGGATCTGTACGGAAACATCACATTGACGTGGATTTATGGTGAAAAAGGAGAAGGACAAAATGTTACAAGTTATGACTAACATGTTGTCCTTCTCCTTTTTTCACCATACCGTAAAAGCCCCTGTATACGCCCACTCGAAATAACGTCCACCCTCCGTGTACACGCCCAGTCAGGGGAAGACGGCACTTTTGTTTCAAAATAGCGCCCATGCCCATGTATACGCCCAGGTATGCCGGAAACACCAGTACATGTACAGGTACTGACACCCAATACTTACTGCTATCCCTATTCCAAGTATACGCCCGGTTTCAAAATAACGCCCGTGCCCTTGTATACGCCCAGGAAATCGAGGCTGCTATTCTATACGCCCGGGGGCCTATACACGGGCTTTTACGGTAACTTAATTGGCTCACCATCCAAGTTGATGTGGATTTGTACGTAGTGTAAAGCTGGCTTTAGTACTTAGTGATCATTTAGAGCAACACACGCACACGCATACTTCAAATGACCCAGTTGTGCTCTTTTATGGTTTGTTTTCTCTTGTATGTCAGTCAGCATGGGCCAATTCAGTATCCAGGCACTTAAACTTTGCCTACATAATTTACTGTCTTGGGAAATGCTCAAGGCACTAGAAACTACACTAGAAACTACAAGTTGTAAAATGCAAGACAATCGGAATGCGGTGAAACCTCAAATGCCTGGACTCCAGCTGCTGGAATCATCCAGATTTAACCCTTTGTGTACCAGGCATCTAATGTATGCGCGGGGTACTCATCGGTAATGATGGACCTATAGCATAAAACTAAGACACATTTTGTATGTGCAAGTTATGTTTTTCTGAATCTGTTGGTATCAATGTGTCCAGGTAAGAAAATATTTTGACCGAGCACACAACTACAGATACAGGCCATACCTGGAATACCTATTTCTGAGTCAATTGTCCATATTCCTGACAATTTAGATCCGTGTACTTGGAATCGTGAATATACTTGCTGACATTGCCCTTCTTCACACAGAGCAACAGGAGACCACTGCACTAGTGTATAGCCGCCAGTTGCATGCTTCAACAATAGCGAAATGGACGGAAAAGAGCCATATTGCGTGAATACCAGATGCCAAACAATTGCATCAAAATTTCAAATTATTGAAATTGTGTCAGATTTGAATATGTACTTTTCACTTATCTACTTGCGTCCAGCGAGGGTATTGGCGATTGAGAAGACCAGGAATAGTCGATGGGTGAGGAAATTCACCTGCCTTGATTATTTCAGGCCATCGCTGCGCTCCCTCTCGCTGCTACTTGGAGAGCGAATACTGCAATGGCTTCAGCGATGGAAATTCTCACTTTCGATTCAGATCCTGAGATTATATCGCCACTACAACTCTCTCCTGGCGTTCACCATCACTAGTAGACATCGGCAACAGCTAGAGCAAGCTATATTCCAGATACAAGCAGCGTAACCGAACGAAAACACGATCGAAATTGCTAAAATATATCGCAGAGCGCTGAAATTGCAAAGCGCACTTTTCGCCGGGATCGTTCTCCATACTTTCAAATGGCAACCTACCCACATCATACATCAAAATTTGCAGTGGGATCTCAGCTGCCCAGCACAAAAAACCGCGAGTCGATCGGAACAAGGACGCCGCCGAACGGCGCGGCGCAGTGCGGTGCGTCGAACCGTAACGTACGTTACGGTTCGAGATGGGGCTGGTACACAAAGGGTTAACTGTACTAGTATCCGAACCTGACCTGCATCTGGAGCAGCAGTGGGATAATACTCAGGCGTTACATGTCCCGGCTAAGGACTTTGTAGCTGTGTCTGGTAGAAATCAAAATTACGCGCCCGTCACGGTTACCGACTTCAGATGAACCATAATGACAAGTGCAAAAACCCAAATCGGCCTTTTATTAGAACAAGATCAAACTGATATCCAATTTGGTATTGTGTCTGTGTTTTTGTTATGTATGCGTATTGCAGAGTAATGATTTCAGATGGGAAGGTTACAATGCCAGGTATGTCTAGTGACTACTTCCAAGTATGCTGTTCATTGTTTCCTGTCGTTCTAAGCCATGCCGTGTGAAGGTGTGTTGAAGGTGTGGAAGATACAGAAGTTGTGTGTGTGTGTGTGTGTGTGTGTGTGTGTGTATGTGTGTGTTTGTGTTACCAATACCTGCTGCTTGTTGTAGAGCAATTATCAGTGCATTGTTATTCTCTTATTTTTGTTACAATGCAGCCATGTTGGGAGCCAATATTGCAGCTTCAGACGAATTGCTAAATTCTGTTATCTGCGCTGAACAGTATCTGAACAACGCAATCAAAGGAAAACGGTAAGATACAGTGTACTAGTACTTCTATGTTCTGCCTGTCACTAGCAGGTACATGTGTAATGTATGGCAGTTTATGTATACAGTCTGCTGGAGTATTCCTGTCACAATATCTAATATCTATTATCTGTTATTCTCTTTGTTCTTGACCTGCCCGGTACACGAACCCGTAGAATTTTTTTGTTTTTTTGTTATTCTCTTGCCTCGCAGGCTGTTGATTCTGGTCAAGATGCGTGTTGTGAAGCCCGGGAGTGAGGTCGGTGGTCGCATGGGCAATCCCGTCAACCCCCACGCTTCGTCATCATCAACAGGAAATGGCACCGCTAGTGCCATGCCGGCAGCACCCCAGGGCTCAGTCGGTGCCCCGTCCAATGGTGAGTCAGACTGGCAGAAGTTCAGCTTTGTATAAAAAATTTAAAAAAGTTCGCCGGATCCGCGGCCGCGTCACCTGACGTGTTTAGGAACACACCACAGCTTTGTTTACAGGTTCAATATTCCTCTACTCCTTTCCTCCATGGAGGTCGAATGCTACCACTCGCCACCTTATAGAGCATTGTGTATGCAGGTGTAGACTAGAACACGACTGATGACCTTGTTGCGGCTACTACTGTGTATGTTCTTGTTCTGTGCAGGCGCAGGTGTAGGCGGTGTTCGTGCGGCGCCTATCGGCAATGGTGCACCCGCACCGTACAGTCAGTAAGTCGGCCATTGGGACTCTCTGCATTCTTCTGAATTGCACTATCAGCTTTTTCTTCTTCTTGGAAGTTTCATTGGAAAGCGGCCTTGCATGGCCCTCAATTGATCCCTTACAGCAATCTGATGCCCAGTCAGACTGTGGTTTTCTGGGGAGACATGTACATGTATGTGCCAACATATGTTTGAGAAACTGTTATCAGTTGGATTTTTCGGGTGTTGGTGGCCATCGTGAGTTCCCTTGGGAACGGGGACGCAAATGGACATTTACTTTACTTTTGTCAGTTTGAGTGAGTTATACGGGAAGCTTTCGCTTTCTTTAACCTCTTTAGCACGACGCTACCTGAACGCGCCCCACGTCAACACCTGTAAAAGTCGCATTTTCCCATGAAAGTACTAGCTGCTCAAGGATCGATAACTTTACCTTCCCTTGGACGAATTCCATGATCTTGAGCTTCCTGGAAAGGTCTTGAGACGAGGGACAAACTGGTGTCAAACCCAGCTCGGAGCGAAACCAAAACCCCGTGCTACAGTCTGGCAAACTTCATCCACGCGCTCGACAGACTTGAGCACGGCCAAGACTAACCGAGCTCAAATATTCAGCTGCCATTTCGGTCTCCTTGCTCGTATCGAGCTCAAATTTTTTGTGAGGATTCACGGGATCGACTACCATCATTTGAATCTTGTTTCCATGGCAGCCGGCAGCGCACAAATAATCCATGATGGAAAATACGCGTTCTGCAGACTGCGCCAAAAAATCGAGTTGAAATTTGCCGTGTCGAGTCGCATATCTCAACAACCGGTAGTCGTATCGCTTCGGCGATTGTTTCTATCGCCAGCTGAGAGTTTACCCTTCCAGGTACATGTTTCGATTGTGAGAATCGACCAAGTATTGAGTGAGTTACGATAGTTTGAGCAAGTCACTATGGACTCAACACGGACCCCACGACTATGAGATGCAGGTTCACTGTACAGTGTACAGCGCGCGTCGTACTAGTACGACGGTCGTGGGGCATGCAACTCATGTGCGTCGTACTAGTACGACGCTCGCGCTAAAGGGGTTAATGTTACTTCGGAAGTTTTCTGTTCATTTTGACCGGAAATTCGGGAAGCATAGTGTTGTCACGAGAGAGGGGTTAAGATTGGGAGATGGAGAATGACTGAAACTATTTTTCTAACGTTGCAATTGCATGTTGAAGTTAGCATTTGGTCTTGACCCTCCCAGATGTAAAGAGGTGTGTTGTTTGCCAAAGATTTCAAAGTAGCAAAATCGGCAATCGTGTTCTCTTTCTGTTCTATCTTTTTTTCATTGTGGATTTGTTTTCTAGCCAACAGCCAGCCCAGAGAGCAACCCAGGGAGACATGCGTGTTTTCCCCATTGTCAGTCTAACACCTTACCAGAACAGGTACTGTCATTGTATTCTCTTGTGCCGCCATGTGTGTGCTCGGTACGTTTTTACAGCAGGGTGTCGTTTCTTTGATGAGACACACCATGTTGGTTCAACTTTTGCTGTTTTATAAGGCTGTTTTCTAAGGTCGCACTGCGTTCCCGTGGCATGGCCAGGCAACATCGGGCACACCACATAACAAGGTTCTCGCCAAAACGACATGGCGGGGTGCTGTGCCCTCCTTCACTTTTTGACCGCCCTTCAGAGTACGAGAGTCACCTTTTGACATGTATATGCATGATGAGGACACATCCTATCCATGTAGGAGCACAGCATTGCATGGGTTATTGCATCATATTCATCACTTACCTCTAAATACCATATCAATGGCGGGTTCCACTGACCGGTGAATAATACATGGAACGAAAGTGCAATAGTTGGTCGGTTGCTTACTGGTGTTGGTGAAAGTAGCAGCCAAAATGGCGGTAAAATCACAATGTTGGGTCCGATGATCCCCCCCCCCCCCCCCCCCCCCCCCCATTCAGTTTTGTTCTGTCTATAACCCTGCATAATGGAACACGTCATGCGGCACCGTGGCGCACCGTATTGCTGACGTATGATACAGTATCTTTGTATCTTTGTGTTGAAAATCAAGGAAACGATAACGCATGCTGCCAGCGCACCAAGGCGTGGAACAAAGGCCTGCGGGCACACTTCGCACGATTCCTGGTTGCCATGTTTCAGTTGCCATAGCTATGGGAAGTCATTTTCGTGCTGAAATACGCGTGGCCTGGGCCTAAGCGCGGATAGCATTGATCCTGAGTTTTTATTTATATTTATATATTTTGTTAAAGTTTTTGGTACTGTGTACAGTCTTCAGTTAGGCGACTGTTGATTTGACATCTGTTTCTTTTGTGCTTTTGTTTGCAGGTGGACTATTCGCGTACGTCTCACGCAGAAAACGAAGATCAAGACATGGTCTAATGCGCGTGGTGATGGCCGCGTGTTCAGCTGTGACTTCTTGGACGATTCTGTGAGTGGATTTTCCTGTCATGTACAATACATGTGTATGAAGTATGAATATGTACGGAACGGTATGAAGGCTCAGTGCGGTTGGAATTACGCAAGTTTGTCTCTTGAGAAAAGTAAGCGATGCACCTCATGTAGCCTGATCTTTATATCCAGACCTCCACTCCTCCTATACCGGTATTGTCTCCTGAGTCTTGATGTTCATGCTATATGCAGGAAACACTTCTCAATCGCAAATTCTCTTTTCTTCCATTTTCTTTTGATTGGATAGCTGTCATGTTGTAGAGTGGACGCCCGCCCCCGTCTCTCCTGCACAAGCACCATGTTTGATTGCTGCTGTGTTTTGTTTTGTCCTCGTTGCAGGGTGAAATCCGTGCCACTGCCTTCAATCAGGCTGTCGACAAGTTCTACGACCTCCTGGAAGTGGATAAGGCAAGTGTGTACTAGAGTGGCCTCTCTGCTCTATGCTATATGCTATATGATTGTATTGACATGATTTGCATTTAGCCTGCATGGCTTATGATACAGATTGGAACTTGCTTGGAAAAGCAGAAAAGCATGCTATGAATCATATGCTTCAAGCAGTGTAGGTTTGTTTGCGAGTGTCCTAGGGCTGGCGCAATATGTCCATCTGGTTGGTGTCTTTGTACAGATGTACTACGTGTCCAAGGGCTCTCTGAAGCCTGCCCGCAAGGAGTTCACGTCCATCAAGAACGAGTATGAAATGTACCTGAATCAAGACACAAACATCGAGCTGGTTAGTCGAATAATAGTTCTCCATGTTCACAAGATAAAATCCCCGCCCCAATCAACCAACACCAGTGGCTCTTTCACGACTACATTTATCTGCCCCTGGCTCCTCATAGCCAAAGACAAGATCTTGCTGTCTGGGTATCTTAGTTTTGTAGCCTTCACCAGTGAAACTGTAAATAGCGTCGGTGGAGTCATCTCGGGTGCCAGTATTGATAGCTCATTTTTCTGTGTATGTTCATGATCTTTTTTATCGCTATAGTGTCAGGATGGATCTGACATGCCCCGACAGAAGTACAACTTTATGAAGCTCTCCAATCTGAGTGGTCTGAACAACAATTCCTTGTGCGGTAAGATGGCGTCATATTTGTTTGAATAAGTGGCGATGAGACACTTTCAAAATCGCAATGAGGAGGACAAGCTGAGTCGACATATATGTACCGGTACTTTAAATTATACATCACGGTCAAACCTTTTTAAGATGTTGTTCTTTTTCAATATTTTCTCCTTCACCTGTTCTATTGTTGAACGCTGTTTCCGCCTGTTGGTGCTGCAACACCTAAGTACCAATTAACACGTGTCGATTCAGCTCCTCCTCATCGTGTTTGTTTCTCGATCTATTGTCAGTGTGCTTTATTGCAATCTAGTGTTACTGCTGATGATTGTTTGCACGGGTTGTTCCGGAAAGAGCCCAATCTGTATTGTTATCTTGTGATTCCAGATATCCTTGGTGTTGTAATCTCCACCGAGGAGTTGAGCTCAGTGACAGCCAAGTCGTCCGGCCAGCAGATCACGAAGCGTGACCTGACGATAGCTGATGACACGGGTGTGTCTATGCGCTGCACGCTATGGCAGAATGAGGTCAGCTGAAAATAAAACCCATTGCTGTCTCCCTTTCCTGTGTGACCTTATGATTTTGATTAGAGGTGGTGATCATCTGGAAATGCTATACGCTCCTTATCTGGTTCTTTGATAAGTACTTCCTCCGCGTCATTAAAATTGTCGCTTCCCGAATCGTAACTTTTCGTGACTTACTTCGCTTTGTCGCTGTCGGAATCACCTTTTTCCATGTTCCGACGTTGGTCCGACTCTTCCTACGCAATGTCTACTAGTTATACGAGCCGTGGCAATGCCGGAGCTTCCGTTCACAACAAATAAATGCATCCATTTCCGCACGATTCCGCCCCAGAACGCCGAATCATATTCTGCGGTTCATGCCGATCCACATCGTTCGCGTGGGCATATGTCGTGACTTCAAGCTTGGGTATAAGAATCCTGGTGTCTCTCCTGAATTTCAAACTGCTGAAGGTGACGATGGCAAGAACAAAGCATCCACAAACTCCAAGAAAACTGCCACGTGTGGCGCGTGTTGCTGCGAAGGCAGCAGGCCTGCAAACACCCACAAAATCTGTAAAGCGCTTGACGAGGAAAGAAGGTGGGGACTTGCTTACCCCATCTCGCTGGAAAGTCGCTACGGCGTATTTCAAAATGCTAGGTGGCCGTAATCGCCTGCCACCTGGAGGCATGGATCGCTTGAGAAAGAAGTTTCCTGAGCTGAATTTGAACCCGCGCCTTGTTCAGCGTCTTGTCAAGAGCTATCGTGAACAGACTGAGTCGGCCTCAAACTCTGACGAAGATGTCAACCTCAGCCGCAAGCGCAGTGAAGTGGCAGGCCACAAACTCAAGCTCACAGTCGACGTAGCGAAATTTCTCATCGAGACCAACGACAAGTACTGGGGCAAGTTGTCAACAAAGAAACTCAGCGGCAAACTCATCGCAGCTGGCCATGAGTGCAGCACCGCATCAGTGCGTAGGTGGTGCAAAGCGCTGGGAGCGACTCGCCGCCGCAGATATGTGAAGCCGAAGCTGACAGCTCAACATCGATGCAACAGGATCCGCTGGGTAATTGACAAGTACGACAAGGACACAGGAATGTTTGGCAACAATGAGAACACTTGCCACGGTGATGAGAAGTGGTTCTATCTAATGCGTGACGGTACCGTGGCACGTGTTTTCCCTCGCTTCACAGAGACCAACGGCGAGGTTGAGCGAGTCGTAACAATGCCCGCAGATCCGAAGATCTACCACAAGTCCAGAATGCCCAGAATCATGTTCCTGGCAGTCACGGCGAAGCCGCGTCCTGACCATGAGTTTGATGGTAAAATTGGCATTTGGCCTTTCACCATCACTCGAAAGGCGAAACAAAGCAACGCAAGGACTGGGACGGTGGCTGGAGAGACTGATGTTCTTGAACTTGTGACTGTCACAGCTGAAGAATATCGCAAGGTGATGCTCAGGAAAGACGGTGTGTTCGACAGCATGCGAGAGAAAATGTCGTGGTTCAAAAGGAACTCCGGCGAGAAGGAAGCAGGCACGACACTCTGGTATCAACATGATGGTGCGAGACCTCACACTGCAAAAGCCAACCAAAAGCACTGGGCTACACATGGTGCCAAGAAGGGCTTTGATATCCGTGTGATAACGCAGCCAGCCCAGTCACCCGATCTGAATGGCATTTTTCGCCAGCCTGCAAAGTGACACGAAACTCGCAGCCAAGGACAATGTTTTCGATTTATCAGACGCAGTGATCACGTGCTGGGAACAGTACCCTGCAGAGCGCATGACTGGTGTTTGGTGATGTTTGTACGCTTCGTTCAAAGGGATTTTGAGCGACGACGGAGGCAACAACTACAGCCATCACACGGGCAGCAGAACGGCACACCGACGATCGTCCTCCGAAGGCGACGCACACGATACATCGGTCCCGCTGAGCATCGTTCAGGACGCGGAAAAGTACGTGGACGAACTGGAAGAAAGCTTGCTCGGCGGAAATGTTGGTGAAAGTTGCAGCGACTCTCCCGCTTCAGATGCTGAAGAATAGTTACGGAACTGTCGTTTCACACTTGTAACATGTAATTTATGCCCTGTGCTATGCTCTGCCTGGATTTCGAGCTGTTTAGTTTGCTTTGAGCGGATAAAAATAAATTTGAAAACATCGCTCCGGGAAGCGACAATTTTAATGACGAGGAGGAAGTACACTTCAACCGCTTAACCTCACGCACATGTATTTGGTTTCACTAAAAATCTGAGGAATCCGGATAACCGAAAGCATATTGCATTCTACTGCAGTGTGTGTTACTGTAAATCTGCTTCAGCCAATTTAAAGCCGACCAGTTAGGGAGCCGGATAAAAGTAGGCCCGGATAGGTAAGTTTCAACTGTGTGTATATTTCCTGTACTGGATTTTTGTCTGTGTTGTAGGCGGAAGATTTCGATGGTACCGGTAATCCCATCATTGTCATCAAGGGTGCTAAGAAGTCAGATTTCAACGGTGAGCGTTCTGAATGCTTGATACATGTACTAGTATGACTTAGTCAATCACAGCAGCATGCTGCGGTGGTATAGTCGCTTGCGTGGGAAGTACATGTATATTCACTATGCTGCTGTGCTAGGGACATGCACTGTTTGTTGTTTCCTGTGCACCATCCATCTTCATCAGGTTCGTTTCCAACGTCATGCAAGCATTTCTTGACTGCGTGTGTGTCACCATTGGTCCATACTGTGTTTGAGCTGATGTGTTGACCTGCTGTTGTTTTCTGATGTGTTGACCCGCTGTTGTTTTTCACAACCTTACTCTGTCTCTTCCTAGGCTGCTCAGTGTCATCTTCGATGAACTCTGCATTAATCGTAAACCCGGACATCCCAGAAGCACACCAACTCCGCGGCTGGTGAGTTATTTTCTAGGTTGCACTGCATGGACTCAACGCACGATGTTCTGGTACAGTGTTTAGTGCCCAGGAGCTGCCTTTTAAGGAACACTCTGCTCCCTTTCTCTCTCTCTCTCTCTCTCTCTCTCTCTCTCTCTCTCTCTCTCTCTCTCTCTCTCTCTCTCTCTCTCGCTCTGTGTGTGTGTGTCTCTCTCTCCTCTCTCCTCACTCCTCACTCACAGGTGGTCCAGTGAAGGTCAGAGTATGCAGTTCAACTCGGTCAGTGTTGGTGGTGGCGGCGGTGGTGGTGAGTAGCACATCATTTCTTACTGACTGGGCAGTAATACTAGTAGTAGGCACTTCAGTCACGTGACATGACCTGTCAATAAGTGCTAACGCTGAATCGCGTACATGCGTGGCACCAAGGAAAGGCGCATGCATAGATCGATCTGTAGCTGCACGGAAGCTGCGCAGGGCCTTCTCGTGCGGCGCAGCATGTAGCTGAGGCCCTCAGCTTTCGTTTGAGCCCACATACGTCATGATGCGGCAATTTTTTGAACTCACGTACAGTTCGAGTAAAATCGGCAAGGATTTTTCGGGCATTTCACTTGGTTGCACGCATTTGCCATGTAGCTCATCGTCTTCAGCGTCGTATTTCCTTTCGGAATCAGTTGTCCTCGTTCGTCCGACACTTTGCGCATTGCTGCGCAAGGAGAAATAATGCGAGGTGTTATTGGAAGCGAACCGCGACAGGCGTCCTCCCGGCAATAGTCCTTGTTCGTCGGAGCCCATGCGCATGGCTGCGCAAGAAGAAATATTGCCAGGTGTTATTGGAGTCGCATCGGAGCAGTCGTCCTCTCCTGCAGGCGACGAGTAGGACAGTATATACTTCGGCGACTGGACCAAGAGAGCTGACATCAAAACGGCCTGCTCGGAACAAATCGTCAGCTGATCAGCAGGTGGCTTCCAGCGACCAAGGAAAGCATTGACGGTGATATTATACCAAGAATCCAGCACACACTCTGTACTCTATGCACAAAATCTCTCATGCTGGAGTTGCTAAAGTTTCAGCAGTCCCAAAAATTTGCAGACGATGTTCTACATGTAATAGTTTGTCATTTCTTTCCGTCAAATACCCGGTAAATTCTAGTTTGCTCAGTCTTCGGCTCATTGTTCTTCCGTACTCGTCACCACGTCAGTACTGTACATGTAGCAACAATGTGTTCTGCCACTGAATTATTGTAGTTACTCTATCTTACCTCAAAGTCTCATCTTATGCTTTTCCAAAGGCTTCTCTGCACTGTTTTCATGCTGTTGCGATGGAGTTGCTATGCTGTTGCTATGGAGTTGCTATGCTGTTGCTATGGAGTTGCCATGGTGACCACACCCGATATCTTCGTCGGAGCTGCTGGACGGATGAAAAATCCGAAGTTTTTCCAAACCATGCTGTTTCTGCATTCATCTGGTTATTTTGACCTGCTTCCAGCGAGCGTGGTATTTTGCCACTATAGACACTGAAGCAAGTTCTGCCAATTTCTGATATGCTGCTGGTGCCGTCGAAATACTGAAAATGCCGTTATTCAATTCTCCGACTTTGGGTGGCTATATCTCTGTGCCAAGTTATTCTTTTTGCTTCAAATTTTCTGTGGAGTCTTCCTAAACCTATCTGAATCGGATACAAAAAAGAAATACGCGTATTTCTCGTTTTGAAAAAATCGCCTGAAGTGCCTACTAGTAGCTGTGCTGCTATGTTGGCACTCTGTTTAGCCCTGTTCAGTAAACTATGTTACTGGCTGGATGGGACCATTGTGGTGGTGCACTCTTTTCTCTTGCAAACTTTTCCAAATGCATTGTAGTAATCTTACTGTTCTGTGCACATATTTCAACTGATGCTGTTGTTGGCGTCTTTAACCCTTTGAGGGTCCATCATTCGGGTGAAAATATACAATAGGGCTTGAAAGTGATGACGTCAAAACGGCCAGGGAGTAGTAAGTTGACATCAGATTTCTATTTTTGGATCCACTAAGCCTAAGGTGTGACTTTGCTATTGCCTAAGTATGTAGGTGCATAGCAACCCACTCATGTCGTATGCAGGTGTGACTTTTATTTCGCCACCAGTTGTAACCCCGCCCCCAGTAGCCGAATCAGTCAGTTTCACTGGCTACATCACCATGCTGTGGGTAAGACCGCTTGAAATGTGCTTGGATCCATACAAAAACTGGATCCAAGTGGATCCAGTTTTTGAATTTTTGAAATTGTTGCTATGCTGTGACGTAGCACTTTCAAGCCCTATTGTGGTTCACTCCACCATTTCCACCATAACTTACGTTCTGTTTGCTTGATTTTGACAATCTAGGGCTCTTTGAAACGCTCTTTCCGCTGCCAAGCGAATGAGGCCAAGCTCAATTCCATGGTTGCCACAAAGCCTGCTCCAGAGCGCAGCGAATCGCCAAAGGTCGGGCCTCGTGGTGAAAGAAATACTTCTAAATTTCGTCCCGAGGCCATTTCGCAGTCGTTTCTCGCACAGCTCTGGATTTTTTGCATCTCAATCAGTAGATTCTACGTCATTACGGCCGCACGTCATGAGCTGGCTGCACACCACGTCATCCACGGGAAATCCCCGAAGCACGCGACAAAAATATTGATTTTGAGCAGTTTGAACAAATTAGTGCCGCGATCCAACTTTCGAGCGCCATATCTTTACCATCGTTTCTCCTATCGCAAAAGCGATTACACTATTGGAAAGCTTGGAGCTTCCTCTTTGATCTACATGTTTCGATATTTGCAACAGGACTAAAAACAATGAAGTTGCGACAGTTTTACGGTACGCACTACATATCGTTCGAATTCGAATGATGGACCCTCAAAGGGTTAAAACAACTAATGTTTCAAACTCTTCTTCGTTATGTTTCCTCTTTGTGCGTTTCAGGCCATACAAACGTCTTCAAAGTCCTGTCCCAGATTAAGGACGAGAATCTCGGTTACAGTGATAAGGTAAGGGAACCTTTCTGGTAATTCAACCGCAGAGTTTAATATAACATGGTTCAATAGGTTACGCTGACGGCCAGTGTAAAGTGACCACCAGAGAGCTGTACCCAGGCAATTGTATAAACCCGGGAGGGAACACACTACTGATTTTGTTCGTCTCCGCTCGATTGTTATTTTTTAACAAATTGCCACTGAGTACTACACAAAGCACATGGCATAAGGCAGTGTGTGACTGTGTGCGTGTATGTCACGTGATGTGAAATTCTGCCAACACAGACCTCAAAGACTGTAGTTGCGCACTCTTGGGCATCATCATGAGTGTTTTTTTTGGGGGGGGGGTCGTCTTTTTAAACTTCTACCAGAATATTTTTTAACGGAAGGAAGCCTACACTATTCTCTTCCTTGTGTTTGTTGCAGCCTGACTACTTCAGTACCATGGCTACTATTCTCTATTTGAAGAAAGACAACTGTCTGTATCAGGTATGTGGGTGCGTGTATATGTCAGCTTTTAGTGATTGTAGCAAGTTACTGTTTCATCGGACGACACTTGACCAAAACGGATGTGCGTGGCCACTGATCACTGTCACCGCTTGTGGCCGCGCAGTCTGAGTGCCTTCGCTACGTTCTATGTATGTCCCATCTGCCCTGCCTTTGCAGTATCAGAGCTAGTCTACATTGTAAAATGGTTCATTTTAACTGACATTGCTAAAGACCTACCTCATCAATACCTGCTTTACTTCAAATGGTTTGTCTCCTAGTATTTGCATTTCCTGTCTTGATGTTTTGTTGCATGTTTCTACTGATAGGCATGTCCTGCTGATGACTGTAAGAAGAAGGTATTAGAAGACAATGGTGGCTACCGGTGTGAGAAGTGTGACAAGACCTATCCGGATTTCAAGTATCGCCTTCTTCTCAGTGTAAGCCGTTGTGCTCCTTGCTGTACTGCTCCTTGCGATGAATAAGACTTAGCGAAGCGTGACTGGTGCACTGTGTGCGTCTGTGTTTGTGTATGTGTATGCGTAATCAATGGTGCGAATGAAGCCTTTAACAGATCCACTCTGATTTAGCAAGCCACACTGGTATCAAGTATTACATGTACCTTCACTGGAGGCAGGGGTAAATGCGGTTGGTGCCCCGGGCGAGTACCCTGATGCCGTAGATCCTTTCATTACTCTTTGTCCTTACCCCCTTTCTACAGTGTGGTGAGCCCATAAGTGGGTTCATATATTTGGAGTTCACCCATAGGGTGGGGTTTGGAGTTTACTGAATCATCCTCCCAAGCAAGTGTGTGTGTGTGTGTGTGTGTGTGTGTGTGTGTTTGCTTGCTTGCTTGCTTGCTTGCAAAGATGCAGTTGTGCAAAGGGTGCATTCACGTTGTTCTGCTAGCATATGAACACTGTGTTTCGCTGAACATCACAGTCAAGTATCGACATGGTTCAGGCCATGTCATGTATGATGCCGATGTGTTTTGTGAGGGACGATGGAGATAAAGGACACTCCATCGAGAGATTAAAAAAGTCACTACATTTGATTTGGCGCTAAACCCAATCTTGGGTATGGACTTGCTACGAAAATTAGTGTTCAGTTTGTGCGTTACATACAAATTCGTTATGTGCGATTTCCACTGTAGTACTGTGGCTTGACGCGTACTGTAAGTACTTGTGTTTGAAGCAACCTACTTGTACATGTACTTTCATGTTGCTGTTTTGACCTCAGTGCAACGTTGGCGACTTCTCCAGCAACCAGTGGGTTACTTCGTTCAATGAACAAGCAGAGCTGTTCTTGGGCAAGTCAGCGGCTGAGCTGGGAGAGCTGAAATCTGTGAGTTCTAGAGCGTAGTGTCAACAGTTGTAGGTATGGAGGGGGGGGGGGGGGGGTCTCTGGCATGGTCAGGGGCGTCGGTCACGCTATGGTTATATTGACCGTCGCTGGTACCCTATTTTTTTTTACAGTTTTTTAGTGAAATACGAAGATTTTTGGCTGTAAATCTTGAAACTTCAGAATGTAGCCCCAAAATGTCACCTACAATAATGGACTGTGCATGTGGAACAGGATCACTTGGGTCACAGCATGTAAAGTTGGACATGTACAATTGGAATTGATTCTTGTTTCTGTTCTCCGTTCGGTATGGGTGGGTATGTGTGGTTCATAGATGGAAGAAGAGTACGATGAAGCCTTCGCTCAGGCTACCTGGAAGCGTTATGATGTACGAGTGCGTGCCAAAACCGACACATACCAGGTTAGCATTATGCTGCATTGCTGTTGCGGGTGCTGTATTTTCCTCCGAGTCGCTGGCGCTTGCTGGCTATTACGTTGCCTGCCTGCCTGGGGACGGTTCTATTGACATGGTGACTATGTACACATACGGCCATTGTGATGTAGCAGTGCTACTATCACAGCAACCTGTGCTCTATCATTTGCTCTTAAGTTGTTATCTTGTTCTGTGGTGGTTTTCTTGCCGAACAGGATGAGACGCGGGTGCGCTGTGTATGCATGAGTGCCACTCCGGTTGACGTTAAGGCAGCATCACGACGCCTCATCGACGAAATCCACCGGTTGCAGAGCCAGTAAATGTTAACTCCTTTCTCCGTATCCCTGTGATTGTATTGGCTCTGGTGAGGCTACTGGTGTTTTGCTGCACTGACTAGCTCGCTTTCTTGTATTGGCGTGTGTCTGTGTGTGTGTGTCTGTGTGTGTGTGTGTGTCTGTGTGTCTGTGTGTCTGTGTGTGTGTGTGTCTGTGTGTGTGTGTGTGTGTGTGAGAGAGAGAGAGAGAGAGAGAGAGAGAGAGAGAGAGAGAGAGAGAGAGAGAGAGAGAGAGAGAGAGAGAGAGAGAGAGAGAGAGAGAGAGAGAGAGCGTGTGTGCGTCATCAGAAAGGAGAAGCTGGTGTATGCCATTTATCTTGTTTTTTTTGTCTCCACTCGCGTTGCAGTAGCATGACAACACAACAAACACTACTTCTTTGATGATGATGTATCTCTTTCCTATCCCTTCTGTTTTTAAATATATTTGTGAATATGCAATCTGCCAGCGTTGCGTGTAGGCTACCAGGAACAGCTGTAATTGGTGCATTTTTACCATTTTGCTGAATTTTTAAATAACTTTTCGATGGACTTCTTGCAGAATCCGTGTTTTTATGTCCATGTTGTCTTCACAGCCTACGATGTATCCGAGAAATCGCTACAATTTAAAACTATGCATACATGACTGAATATTGTGCAGCAGTGCTGTGAACGGCAGTGCCATGTATTCACCACCCTGAACTTAGGAAGATGCCAGTTCTCGTCAATTGCTCGCAAGTCTTGTTTTTAACATCCTCCGCTGGACAACTCTGAATGCTGGGCTGCTGCATGGCCTTCTGTCCCCCTGGGAAATCGCGCGGGAAAATTCGGAATTATGCGCAAGAAATTGCGGGCGAAAACAGTGAAAAATGTGGGAATGTGTGCCAGACATAGTAAATTTGCGGAAACTGCAGTATCTTGCAACGATAGTAAAACGTGAATGGAGGACCTGGCAAGGAATTTTGAAGCGCGAAGAACAGTGCGATGTCAAAGTTCAGCCCTCGGGACAAAAGTTCACAGCACACACTTCATGTACATCATGAAGTACACGTAGCAGCGCACAGAACGCACCATGCATGAAAACTTGTACATGGTGGGCTCACGAATTCACTGAAAATTGAGGCAAAATGAAGGAATTTGCACGTTTTCCACGGAAAATGCTAGGTACGCGGAAACCCACGAAAATCGCGGAATCGCGCTTTTCCAAGACGGACAGTGCGGCAAAATTGGCCAGATGGGCATTGTGCTTGTGTATGCGCATCCCGGCATTGTATAGACCCTGCGGCGCATGCTTGTACAAACTTCGAGTTGAGTATCTTTCTGAATACATGACTATTATTTTGAAGTTATCACGCCACCGAACGCACTTGCGCCCAGCACCTCGAAGGCAGTCCGCATTGCTGGTTGTGTGTGATAGTTCGCGAGCGTGGGGAAAATGACACCTCCCGTGGCCTTGCCGGCAAAGAACAGCAGCGAGAGCTTTCTATGCAAATGAATTTGTTTGAGCATCGTGGCTTGCAATACCAGCAGCGCTGTGCGAATTTTCTCCCACCCCGACAACCCGCTTTTAAGTTCCAGGTGGATGATAGCGGGCAACTTGAGCAACAGATCCCCCAAATATCCAATTTCGGGGTGTATATAACCGGGGGGGGGGGGGGGGGGTTATATACTCTTGGTACCAGATATCACTATTTTTCAAAACGAAACAGGCCTCGGCCCACCTCCACTGGCTCCAGTGCTAGTGCAGTACAGGTCTCCCCCATAGGCCATACACCCACGCAACAGTACTCGTAGCCCAGTACGAGTAGTAGCTAGTAGGTCTACGAGGCTACTGTACTCGCGCGATTAGCGACCTCTTGAATAGTGCCCCAGTCTCTCAAAGAGCCAGTGAAAAATATAGCCCTCTCTTGAATAGTGCCCCCCCCCCCCCCCCCCTCCCCGGGCTTGTAACCAAGCTCATGTGCATGTTTGGTGTTCTTTCTCTAATGTTCTTGTCCATGTCATTGCACTGGTGGTTCCAGGATCAAAATCACAGCTCTTGTTGCCGTTTCTGTTGAGTCGTGATAGTTTACATGTAAACATTAGAGGGGAAGTATAGCCTGTTTGAGCGCGTTTCTGTCACTCGAGTTGAACCTTGGTGTGAAAGTAAAATTTAAAACTGTGGACCCTGCACTGGGCCTGCACAGGCGCTAGGCACGGTGACCAGGTGACTGGTGTACGCATGAGCACGTGAACGCTTATTCAACCATGTTCGATTGGGAATAAGGGCTGAACACTGCATCGCAGCCTTCTCGGACCAAAACCAGTCGACTTAGCGTCCAAAAGACTACAACATATGGGCCAATCGCATTGATCTGTGCTTTTATAAGAACGAAACGGCGCCTTTAGTGACATTTTGCATACTCAATACCCATCTAGTAAGGCGCAGCCACCCAGTTTGGGTGGAAGTGGCTATTTCGGTTGGGAATAAAGGAGGAAGGGAGTGTCTCAGCTTCCTCGGACTAAGACCATTCGACTCAGCACCCCAAAGACTACAACTGCCGGATCATCGTCGGACGTAAACTTGATTACCAGCATTGAAAAAGATAGTGCCTCCCCTGTACTCGTACTTGTACACTCGTACTTGTACACTCGTGCTCTCTCTCCCTCTCCCTCTCCCTCTCCCTCTCCCTCTCCCTCTCCCTCTCCCTCTCCCTCTCCCTCTCCCTCTCCCTCTCCCTCTCCCTCTCCCTCTCCCTCTCCCTCTCCCTCTCCCTCTCCCTCTCCCTCTCCCTCTCCCTCTCCCTCTCTCTCTCTCTCTCTCTCTCTCTCTCTCTCTCTCTCTCTCTCTCTCTCTCTCTCTCTCTCTCTCTCTCTCTCTCTCCGAGTCTCTCCGAGTCTCTCCGAGTCTCTCCGAGTCTCTCCGAGTCTCTCCGAGTCTCTCTCCTGCGCATAAAATCTAGACTGACAACCTGCTTGTTAAATCATGCACCTGCTTTCAGGCGTAAAAACCCTGTTGTAGAGGTCTCAGTCCTCATTTGTTAGACTTACCTGTCTTTATAAATGTAACTTACTCTCTCTCCGAGTCTCTCTCTCTCCGAGTCTCTCTCTCTCTCTCTCCGAGTCTCTCTCTCTCTCTCTCTCTTGGATAGTGCCCCATCATGATAATCTACGTAGTCTACTCTTTGATCTTGCCGAGTCTTGCCTGTGTGTATATGGGGCATTTATATGCGCACTACGCAGCTCTTCCGGAATGAGGTGAGGCTGCCAGTGCTGAACCACACTACGGTGCACTGTGAAACTGTGAACTGAAGTCAGTGAAGAACCGGAAACACTCGTCAAAAAAGACACAGCTACAGGCGCACAGTACACACACGGTACGTGAAGCTCATAGACTCTACGGTGCACTTCAATTTGTAGATCGCAGCTTTTGGGCCAACCGCGCTGTGTATTATCCATTTCGTTCAGTTTCTCCTTGCTGGAGATGCCTTGGAATTAGTCTTCTTTCTCCCTATCCTAAGCCAGTCTTGCATTTTCAGTGTATTCGTAGTGTAGGCGTTAGGCGTTAGGCCTGGAAGATGGCAAACCCTGAAGTTCCCCGCTCTAACCTGCTTAGTAATGAGGAGAATCAGAAGATCATCTCGCTTTTGGGAAACCGCCGAGTTGCAATGGCGATCACAGTTTGCCAATTGCACAAAGCTCAGCCCCAGCCGACACAATGGACGCACACGAACACTGGTGTTATTGTCTTTGTCAAGGACAACCCAAAGAAGAGCTACTATATTCGTTTGATAGAGATGGAGGACTACAAAGTCGTTTGGGATCAAGAACTGTTCAGTCAATTTTCCTACAAGAAACCGAAGCCATATTTCCACATGTTTCAAGGCGATAACTGCACGATCGGTCTGAATTTTGCAGATGAGGGGGAGGCAATGAATTTTGCACAGGAGTTGGAGAGGAAGATTTCCCAACGCCAGGAGAGGCGTATGGCAAAGCAGACGAATAAGAAGCCTGTCGCCACAAAGCCAGGGCCGCCTACACCTACTCCTTCAAAGCCCCCACCACTTCCAGCAGCAACACCAGAACCAGCCCCTAATACAATGAAGTCCAGTAAGAAAGACCCTTCACCTTCATTCTGGGGCAAGAAAGATGATAAAAAATCAAAGAAAAACAAGGACGGCAAAGGCAAGATCAGGAAAATCGACATTTCCGGTCCGAGTAACTTTCAGCATCTGTCACATATCGGCTGGGATCCCGTGAGCGGATTCGACTCCAATAACATTGCACCAGAATGGAAGCGTTTGTTTAGCGCTGCTGGTGTTACCGAGGAGCAGATGCAGGACCGAGATACGGCTGAGTTCATTCTCAACTACATTGAGCAGCATGGTGGCATAGAGCAGGCTGTGCGTGAGATGGACAGCAATGGTGGTCTGGGGGGCCTGGGCGCCGCCATGGCACCACCTCCACCAGCACCAGCAGCAGGGGGACAGCGTGGTGGCCCCCCTCCACCACCACCCAGCTCGCGAGGAGGTCCACCGCCTCCACCGCCGCCGCCATCACATGGTGGTGGGGCACGAGCTCCACCGCCACCGCCGTCTTCCCGTTCTGGTCCACCTCCTCCGCCATCGTCCGGAGGTGGAGCTGCACCACCACCTCCTCCACCGCCGCCAGCAGCACCGACACCACCACCACCTCCACCGTCAGGAGGTGGGCCACCGCCCGGTGGAGGGCCACGACCCCCACCAGCCGCTGCGCCAAGCGGTGGTGGTGGTGGTAGCCGCGGTGGTCTGCTTGACTCGATCCGCGCTGGTGCATCACTCAAGAAGGTTGAAGCTGGTTCAGGCGTCGCCTCTACGAAGGATGAGCCGGAAGCAGCCGGTGGAGGTGGTATGGCGAATGCCCTTGCCAAGGCCTTGGCTGATCGTAGCAAGGTCATTCACTCCGACAATGAAGATGATGAGTTTGATGATGATGACGAGGACTGGGAGGACTAGATATGCTATTAACTTGTACTCACTTGATGTGCTCTATGCACTTGTCTTGACCATACACACAGATGAAAATTTCGAACTTGTCTTCTGGATCGAATGGTGGTGGGAGTCTTGGTTCAAGGGAGGGGGGGGGGGGGGGCAGTGCAATGTTCACATGCACAATTCAGTGCGTTCCACTCCTGAAAATTCGGACAGATGATGACATTAGACACCCTTAGCAAAAAACGTTATGTTGTAACGGTACTATCGTAAGGGGGGAAATACCGTGATTTGGGTTCGACCTTTAGCAAGATGCACGCTATTTTTAGTACGCTGTTGCCACGAGAATACAGTCAGACCTCGCTTATCCGGTCCTCTTTTATCCGGATCCCTCGCCATCCGGAAGAAAATAGTTGGTTACAAATGTACAGCATATGCCATGCTTACATACAGTATGTGTGTTCGATTATCCGGTTCCCTCGCCTATCCGGATATTTTTGTGGAAAACGGATGTGTGCGGTTATGCGAGGTCTGACTGTACCTTTGATTTCGCGCGGTACAACCATTTTTGTCACCATAGACGCGATACAAGGTGAAATGCGTACGGACTATGCAATATTTGGCTAAAACACGTACCGTTGGTCACAACGATAAATCAGCCACCATAACGTTTTTACGCTGCAGCTTCAACGCTATTTGGATGATCAAGGTACGAGTACCGTAATATATAGCGTCACCATTGTTTGCTAAGGGTGTCTACTATCCGGAAATATCAACATTTTTCCGGGAAACAAAGTAGTAGCCCTCGAATGAAATTGAAATATCCAGAACCCCTGATCTCCGAGCTATGGGTGCTCTCCGCGGCGCGCTGCCTTCATTTGTCCTCACAGAATAACGCGGACGAAATCCTATAATTATGCGGGCGAAAACAGGCCATTATGCGGCAAATATGCGGGATTATGCGATCATTATGCACGATTTCTCTGTCATTTGTACAACTTTAGCATGCAGTTTCATGTCAGTATACAACTTTGTCGTACAAACTCATGCACCGGTACGACTTTGTAGTACATTTTCAACATCCTGTACTATTTATTTTCTTGTACATTTCCATGAATAACGCGGGTTTTATGCAAAATCTCTCGAAAACGCGGATGACAGCCAATAACGCGGAAAATTGCGCGTCCGCGGAATCCTGTGGGGACAGCTTCATCACGAAGTGAAATAATGACCAAGCTGCCTGAATTAGAGTTCCTAAGGTTTAGCCACAACGGTTTCAAGCGTAATACGGTAAGTTCAAAGGCAATGCCTGTGTGTGACACGTCACACAGCCACACAAAATCTCCAAGAAAAGTGGACTTGTAAGCAGACAATGTATGTAGGCAGCACGCCACACGAGACCCCACAATTATGTAGAGTTTCATACTCTTGGGGTTACTGTATACGGTAAGCAGAAATATTCGTCTGGAATTTAATTTCGTCTTTTTCGTCCAAGGAGCTTTTGGACTAAATTAAAGGCCGGACTAATGTCGATTTATCCAGCTTTTCAATACACTCTTATGATCCATGGACGAAATTTACAACCGGACGAACTCCCTTTCTTTGGAGTTGGACAAAATTATTGACAGACGAAATTTTCTCCCTGACCTGCTTCACCGGGTATTCTCCTATGCAGCTAACGATGCATGGGCCCCATGAGGTACTCAACATCCCACCAAGCTTGAAGGCTCTACAGACTTTCAAGGCCAAGGTCCACTAGCAATCTCTGCCATGTTTTTTCTGCAGTGTTTTCCAATGACGAATTTATAGTAAAGAAAAGGAACAAGGAACTACAAGCTACGCTATAATGCCCACTAACACCACCAGTTACTTGACAGTCATGCGATAACATTGCACAAAAACTGACCGACAGTACTGACGTTCAACAACTAACTGGCTATCAGCTCTAGCACATCTTGGGTGCGCACTCGAACAGCCTTCCAACTTGGAAGGTTCTAAGTTATATGAAAACATAAGAGGGGAAGGTGAGCGCAACCAAGACAAGCGCAAGCTGAAAGTCTCAGCTGTGAAGGACGTTGGCGGATGTACATGCATGTTGATGACGATACTGGCAAGACCATTTGACAATACGGTCAAACCATGATTCAAGGACGCATAGCAACATACTCGTGACACAACTTGCGTGGCTCTAAAGATTCAAAGATTGAGGGAAAGCTAAGCGAACATGAACCATGAACCATGAACCATGAACCATGAAAAACCGAACGCCTCGGTTAAACAGAACTGTACATAGACTATGACAATTTAGATGGATAACAAGCAGCAGTAACAAGCAGCAGTAACAAGCAGCAGTAACAAGCAGCAGTAACACGCGGCAGTAACACGCGGCAGTAACACGCAGCAGTAACACGCAGCAGTAACAAGCAGCAGTAACAAGCAGCAGTAACAAGCAGCAGTAACAAGCAGCAGTAACAAGCAGCAGTAACAAGCAGCAGTAACAAACAGCAGTAACAAGCAGCAGTAACAAGCAGCAGTAACAAGCAGCAGTAACAAGCAGCAGTAACAAGCAGCAGTAACAAGCAGCAGTAACAAGCAGCAGTAACAAGCAGCAGTAACAAGCAGCAGTAACAAGCAGCAGTAACAAGCAGCAGTAACAAGCAGCAGTAACAAGCAGCAGTAACAAGCAGCAGTAACAAGCAGCAGTAACAAGCAGCAGTAACAAGCAGCAGTAACAAGCAGCAGTAACAAGCAGCAGTAACACGCAGCAGTAACACGCAGCAGTAACACGCAGCAGTAACAAGCAGCAGTAACAAGCAGCAGTAACAAGCAGCAGTAACACGCAGCAGTAACAAGCAGCAGTAACAAGCAGCAGTAACAAGCAGCAGTAACAAGCAGCAGTAACAAGCAGCAGTAACAAGCAGCAGTAACAAGCAGCAGTAACAAGCAGCAGTAACAAGCAGCAGTAACAAGCAGCAGTTTCACACGGCGATCGTTTCGACGTATATAAGGACGGCTCATCAGGTGTGGAAGGATAGACGATAGATGAATAAGCAGCAGTAACAAGCAGCAGTTTCACACGGCGATCGTTTCGACGTATATAAGGACGGCTCATCAGGATAGACGATAGATGAATAATTTATAGTAAAGAAAAGGACCAAGGAACTACAAGTAACAGTTATGCTATAATGTCCACTAACACCACCAGTTACTTGACAATCAGCTCATGCGATAAAATTGCACAAAACTGACCGATAGTACTGACGTTCTATTCATGAATCGTGGTTTGACCATATTGTCAAATGGTCTTGCCAGTATCGTCATCGACATGCATGTTCATCTGCCAACGTCCTTCACAGCTGAGACTTTCAGCTTGCGCTTGTCTTGGTTGCGCTCACCTTCCCCTCTTATGTTTTCATATAACATAGAACCTTCCAAGTTGGAAGGCTGTTGGAGTGCGCATCCAAGATGCGCTAGAGCTGTTAGCCAGTTAGTTGTAGAACGTGAGTACCGTCGGTCAGTTTTGTGCAATGTTATCGCATGAGCTGATAGTCAAGCAACTGGTGGTGTTGGTGGACATTGTAGCGTAACTTGTAGTTCCTTGGTCCTGTTCCATTTTTATTCACTTTGCATCATTAGGTAGTCTGTTATGATTTCCTGGTTTCTTATTTAGTTTACATGTAGTCATCATTCAAATTATTAGTTGGTGCAAGTTTAGCGCAAAGAGTGTGATACCCTCTTCTGTTTGTTCTGCTGTCCAAGTTCTTCTGCAACACCCCATCCCCCTTTCCCCATCAGTTTACGATGCTTGATTGCAACGCCAACATCGAGGCCTCTGCTTGGTCGAGTTGCTCTGGGTACATTAGCACGCCGGTCCTACATCCCCTTCGTCTTGTTTTATGCTCTCATCCACATGTTTCCCAGTAGGGATGTGTAAAAATTGAAAAAAATTCACGGTTCGCGTCAGACTCGGCTAGAGGCCGAGTTTTCCGCATCCGTAGGAACACCCAGCCACCCTTCATGGATTTTAAAGCAGTGGGAGGTGAGAAGATCAGACCCACCAAAGTGGTCAAAGACAAAAATCCCATTCACTGCATCCCTGTGTAAAAAAAGTAATAATAAAAAATAAACATGGAAGCATTTTTGCAGCCGAAATCTAGCAACCCCCCTCCCCTTGTCGACGACAAATTTAGCGATGAGAACCTCAAGCTAGAAAACAGTATACTATGGATTGAAAGTGCTACGTCACAGCCAGCCCGGAGTCATGAGAACGCTGACTTTTGAATCCAGTTGGATCCAGTTTCGTGGTTTTCCTTCACAGCATAGTGACATATCCGCCGCTAGTGACTGGACTGGGCCCTCCTGACCTGTGTGCATTTCGCTCGGCAGAGTGGATCCTCGAAAGTCGCTATTGAACACAAATTTTGTCGTTAGATTTTGACACCCGACGTCATCTCTTTCAATCCTCCAGAGGTTATGTGATTCCATCATCAGTTGAGATGCTTTGGCAAAGTCACAGCACAGCACCATGGTACCAGCGATGCGTTGGTGACTCATGCTGCATACATACCGTACTGTCGGTCGCCGAAGAACTAGGGGTCGGTCTCCTAGCCTAGACTGTTCCTATTTCATGTACTGCAGTCCATGCGCAGTTCCGTCACTTTGTATACATTGGTATGCTGTGCTTGGTGAAATTCTAGCCTGGCCGTTCTTCGGCGCTACCCGACAGTACTGTACTGTAGCGCCCAGCAGCGGTCTGCTGACTCACGCTGTGTACTTAGCGCCAAGAGTGCATAAACAAGAGTATGCAACTGTGATCTCTTTTCTATGGGCCAGATGCGCGGTGCGCGCGCTGCCTTCATTACATCATTCAGCTGCAGTGTGGGCACTGCGGAAAATCAAACACCGCACTTTCCCTCTGGTTTGAAATGAACTTTCGTACGGAACTGGAGTTCACGTGCCAGAATTTAGAGATCGTGTAGGTGCAGGCACTGGCAGGCATAGTGGGATGGTCTAAGACCATGATTGAGAAACAGAGAGTACCAGGTTCAAGTCCTGCTTGGAAGCGGAAGGATTTTTTCCAGCCGTGCTGCGACCCACAGTTAATCGGGAACTCGTGGCCTGGCACGAGGGAAACATGGATGCAGTGAATGGGATTTCGGTCTTTGACCACTTTGTGGTGGGTCTGATCTACTCACCTCCCACCGCTTAGGAGCTGCATCTGCGCCTTGATCCAAGAGGGTGGTGGTGTTCCTGCCTTGATCCAAGAGGGTGGTGGTGTTCCTGCCTTGATCCAAGAGGGTGGTGGCGTTCCTGCGGATGCGGAAAACTGGGCCTTCGGCCGAGTCTCACGCAAACCGTGATTTTTTTAGGTGCTGGAACGAATCGACCAAAACCGGATGGGCTCCGTACAAGAAATTGTGGGTTTGAGTGCATGCTTTCAGAGCGCGATGGAGGCAAATTACGTAATGAAGGTAGCGCGCCGCGCACTGACCCACAACCACAGATGCATACTCTGGTTTATGCACTCTTGTTAGCACCCATAAGTGGTTCCGCTAGCTCACCCCATAATATCATTTGCCGACAACACGTAGTCTACAATAATGCTGAACTGAGGGACACAAACTCTCAAGTTTTGCATTTCACACAAAGAGTTTTGCCACATTATGGAGGAGGTTCCCTATACTATTTCAATATTATTTTTGAGCTTGGTGCAGGTGTATCTAAAAAGAGGAAAATTAAGAGTTCAAAAATATTCATGTTATCATCATGTTCAAGGTGCTGACTGCTGGTACAATGACAACTACTATCTGCAGTGCAGTATCAAACTTACTTGACTGATCCTGTTCCATTGGCATTACTCCTCCAGCTAGTGGCAGTAGCCTATAGTATAACGTTAGATGATTCAGATGACATGTGCTGCTACGCATTACCCTTCTCCAGCACACCTGCACTGTAGTTGTACTTGTACTAGTGTGGATGTAGTAAGGTTCTGTCATTGTGTCAACCATGGTCAACTCCTCAACTCTAGATTCACTGGCTCAGCCTCAGGCCAAAACTAGCAGAAGCAGAATATTGTCAGCCGGCTCAGCGAGCAGTATCAAGCTCTCGACGCCGGAGAGGCCGCGCGGGATGCCTCCCCTGCGCGCTTGCACGTGTGCGTGTTGCTAGCCCGTCGACGTCGTGCATGTATATGTGTGTGTGTGTGTGTGTGTACGTCGACGTGTGTGTGTGTGTGTGTGTGTGTGTGTGTGTGTGTGCCTGTAGTCCCTGTACTGTGCGTGCCATTCATGGCAGCTTAGATTAGCGCGCACCTCTACTGACAACAACATATCCGATACCATGGAGTGACGCTACTCGCTGCATAACAAGTGTTGCTGAGACAAGTGAGAGAGTGATGGGTGATGGAGCAGGCGAGTCTGGCCTGCCAAATAAAAAAAAGAATCAATAAATGTGTGTGAGTAGAGCTAGGCTGATCCACTCGCGCGACCTACTCATCACTGATCCAGATCGAGTGAAGTGGAGTAAAGAGCCAATGACTTGCAACGAGGGAGTGCATGATTTATGCGGTAGCATGCATTGTGTGATAGCTAGCGCAAGGTGTAGAAGCGAAAATTATTTGAGAGGACAGTGGCAGTTCGTGGGTGAAGTTAGTTCACCCTGTGTTTTCACGACGGCTGTTTGGCGAGCCTGCCCATCGTTGGGTACGATAACCTTCCTACGGTTTGCCTGACAGAGACGTGGATATGTCGCAGGGCAGCTCCACACGCCGTCCAGGTTCCTCGGGTGGATCGTCTCGTTCAGCGCATCAGCGACCGTTGCGTGCCACACAAACTTTCAGCCAGCATGGAGGTTCAGCTGCGTCGCAGTCAGCTCTACCTGCGTCTAGTGCGCCGAGCAGTGCTTCTGCTGACTGGAGCTCTGCAGCAGCAGGCAAGAAGAGACCATCTCCTTCTTCATCACCATTTTCGTTTCGCGTAGCATCCTCGCCTGATCCTAATAGTCGAAGTCGCAGTCCTGGTTCACCAGCAGCGTCAGCGGCGGGGAAAAGTAGTGCTGCAAAGATGCGCCGAAGTCCTGGCGCAAGTCCAGTACCGCTAGGGCGACAAGACAGGGAGATAGATGGTGATGGTGGAATGGGATCGTGGAGAACATCTCGACCAAGCAGTATTGACATGGCTACGGAGTGTAATTTAGATGCCAACAGCGCCAGTGTTGGTGCTGCAGGCTCTAGCAGTTCAACTAGCTATGCTGGCTTTATTGTGGCAGGATCACCCAATGCATTTACCCGCCTGCCCAGAGCTAATTCCCGTGCTAGTGTGGGCAGCGTGAGCTCAGAACTAGATGCCCTCGTGCTGGGGACTCCAAACGCGGAGCTGCTGGAGGCGACATTAGACGGCCGGCGCCCCCCGCTTGCTCATCTCGTGTCCCGGCACGGGTCAAATCCCAATGTATTTACGAGCACATCGACAATTTCCCCGGTCACCAGCAAATCCAGTCAAGCCAGTCCATCGCCAACTTGTTCAGTTGCCATACCCATCGGTAATGTATCAGACACGCCACGCTTCAGTCCATCGCCACAGATGCACCTGAGTCGGCGTGGTTCGAATGAGTTTGAGTCGCCGGTTTTACCGACGATAGTACCGGTTGTCTCGGGCTCGTTCACGCGTCTGATGTCTGGCTCGCCAAAAGCATTTGATTGCAATCCGCCACAGCTCTGCTTGGCCACCGTGGCCAAACCGGCGGAACACGGCCGTTTTGCGTTTGCCGTGCCAGATCTGTCCAAAGAAGAGCCGGACGAAAGCAAGGTGAACATCACGTTTAGCCAGTCGACCGTCTTTCAGCAGTGCAGTGTCCGCGCTGTCCAGTAACGCCGCCACTGGGCACTGGCGGTGGTGGTCGCATTGCACAGATTACTTGATCTATCGGAACATGAACACAACCTGACATCAGTGCACAGGTATGGTATGTATATTGTATATGCACTGCAAACCCTGTGATTATGATTCATCTCACCACCTGAACTGCTATATTCGCTGTGTGCGATGTGAGACGAGCTTGCACACTACCTGCCGGTTACTGCTCAACTTTGAGAGGGATGCAGAGGAGGCCCCTCTGCATTTAGATGTCGCCGCAATGCTTGAAGAATTAGACTCCTCCAGATGAGTATTATGATATGTGTAGCACCCACATCTATTGGGCCATGCAAGTTAGCTGGAGTGGATCTCAGTGGCTTGCATGGCATTGAATGATGTCATAATTATTATGATATCCAGTCGTCCTGAGTAAGATGTTGGCAACAAAAACAGTGCTTGAGAGTAAGCAACAAATATGAGACTAGATATCCTTTCGTTCCTTTGCCAATTTTGTGGAATAATCGATTTGCTTGCGTATCAATGCCGTGTACATGTACTGTATATTCATCTAGGCATGGAGCCATGCATGGGGCTTAGTGCTGGCAGGTCATCGCAGTGCCAACCTATTAGCTTTGCCCACATCTCTGTGCTGGAGAGTGAAACTTGTCATATTTCATTAGGACATAGATATGATGGTGCTAAACATCGCGCCAAGCTAACTTTAGAGGAAGAAACACGATTCACACTTCGGCTTTTGATAAACAGCCCCAGAACACTCTAGAATGACCAGACCTTTACTGAGCAGCCTGATGAGGTGGTATGATATTTTCTACATGCTGATATCGATGCACAGCATTGCCAGTTTATTTTTGCAGGACTGCTAGTCTATTGGCATGCTGGTGCTATTTGACCAGGCATTTAGTGGTCATCGTCTATTCTCTCTTTTACTTAGCACACCGGCTACCAGTGGTATTAAATTGCCGGCAAGAACCTCAAACTCCATGCATGTGTTTGCTGGGATTGTCTGGGCATGCGCATGATCAGATTCAACGGTGACAATACGACTTGCCCTTCTGTTCTTTGGTCTGTGACAAGCAGCAGTCATCTTGGGATAGTCTGCATGCCGCTAGTGCAGTGGGTGTACGTCATGACCAGGCGGTTTGCATCCAGTGAAAGGAGATATTTTTGATCTTTGCATTCTGCTTTGCCTATATATATAGTATGAGTGTTGCTTATTATAATTATAATCACATCATCAGAAGTGTTAGTCAGAGGCAGCTAGCTGTGTCTGACGTGAAGTCATTGTTCACGCATTGGTGCAGTGTGCAGTGATCCAGGGACAGTCTGCACAGTGTGTTCTGCTATCAAACCAGATAATAAAGTGTAGCAAGTATCGGAACCCACTTTGGAAGTCGCTTATCATTGTTTATGAGACAGGAAGCCGTTGTAAAGTCCTGGGTGCGGAGTTGCCAAGCCTGTGTTCAGAGTCAGCATAGACCTTAGCCTTACCGGGCCCTATGCCTGGATGCTTGCGTTGGGATGCCTGGATGGTGATATGTTCCTTCCTGACGGCTGCCACCTGCTACAGGCATGGGCGTACTGACACATTTTTTTAGATACTTTTTGAAGAAAATGATTGTGCTGTTTATGATAACCGGTAACCGGTGCTGTATGATTACCGGTACTGTATGATTACCGGTACTGTATGATTACCGGTACTGGGTACTGTAGCACCAGTTTCACTGGAACTCACATTAGTAGTTGTAGTCTTTTGCAGGCATGCTTGGTAAATATTATTTTTTTTCATTATTATGATAACGACCTACTGCCGATCTTGCGTAGGGCCTAGGGGTGGAATAATTATCCTATAGTCCGTGAGCCAAAACTCAAAATCACAAGTGCCGTTGCACTCTCGGATGGACAAATCGCCGCTTACAGTGTTGGTCAAGGACATCACAAAGGATACGTTTTCGCTTGTTGGACGTTCCAGAACCGATCCAGAGACCTTCGCGAGGGCTTCTTTCTCGACCAAATTCCACCGTGAGAACAAATATTTTTACGCGAGTGGTGAGGTGTGCGTCGTATGAGCAAGCGCAAAACACGAGTTCGCGTGGAGTGAGGAAAAATAATTTATTTTTTAGAAGATGACGACGTTGACGACAATATCGACTTGGGATATTGTGATCACTTTATTGAAGTTTATTCCTTTCGTGTACATTGATGTTGTTTTGACAACAATGGAAGAAGAGGAAGACGTTTCTAGTGGTAGCGAGGTGCTGGATGAGGCAGCTGACGGCAACGAAGTGGCAAATGACAGCCCAGCGGAGTAATATTGCTGGAATTTTGTGTCTGTGTCACAGCGCCCAATTTAGTAAAAACGAGAAGCCTGCAGTGAGTAATATCGAGACTACAAGTTGGTGTCGCATCGTCAGCGCTGCTCGAGAGAAGGACGACCATATCTGGGCTTTTCTCTGCCAGCACAAGAGCTCAGGGAGGAGTAAATGGTGTGGCTGGTATCATGGAAAGTGCTACACCAATTGCACCCATGTGATAGCAATTGCAAACCTGGAGAAGACCAGTGCCTCTGATTTTGCTTTGTCTATACTTGCTGACAGTGATGTGCATGTAGTAGTGAACCCAGAGCCACATCCTAAGGCCAGTAAGGGGCCACCTACCAGGAGCTTAGTGGTTGATACGAAGAACGAATGCCATACCGGTAATTATGAAAGCAGAGCACGGCGTAAACACAACACGGAGAACTGGTCCACCCAGAGTTTCCGGAAGGGAATGTTTTGTTGCAGGCAGCACTGGAGAGGGCAAGACGACAAGTAGTGAGGGCGAAACCAGCGCTGCTGGAGGTCCAAGCCAGAGCACCTGGCTGATTTGCGGGCAACATACTACTGTATACCATTAGCTGTGTATGTGTGTGTGTGCACGTGTTTGTGTGCACATTTCTGGGTGTGCGTGTGTTTGTGTATGTGCGCGCGCGTGCATGTGTGCGAGCGTGCATGTGGGCGCGTGTTTGTGTGTGTGGGCGCGTGCATGTGTGTGTGTGCGCGTGCGTGTGCATGCGCGTGCATGTGTGTGTGTGCGCGCGCGTGCATGTGTGCGTGTGCGCGCACACGTGCATGTGTGTGTGCGAGCGTGCATGTGTGTGTGCGCGCGCGTGCATGTGTGTGTGCGCGTGCATGTGCGTGCTAGGCGTTTTCCTTTGTTGGTGACACCACCCCAGGTTACTACTGGTGTTGGGGCACGGTGTTGCCACAGCCACTGCGGCCAGTGCGATCCGTGTTTCAGGCCGTTGGTGGGTTTTAGATTCCGCAATTGTCGACAAGGTGTGCGCCGTGTGTGTGTGTGTGTGAAACCCGACAGCATTGGTGTGATGTTGTCCGAAGAGACATCCATCACTTACATCTTGAAGGACATTGGTTCGACACTGCACAGCAGCGAGGAGAGTGGCGTACAGCATTCAGAATTGCTTCACCACCACAGCCGGCCTCCCGTGATCGGATTCAGTATAGTATTTGTAACATTTCCTTTTCGAAGAGAGGCCTGCCATGCCACAAGTGTACTCAAGAGCGTCGCAAACCTGTAGCAGACCAGTCTGGCAGCAGCCAATGCACCGTATGTCTTCGTTGGTTTCGCAGTCATGGCAGACTGACATAGTCGGATTCGGCAGCTGGTTCATGTGTGTGTGTGTGCGCACGCACGCGCGCGCGCGTGCCTGGGAGACTGCATAGTCGCATTCGGCAGCTGGTTCATGTGTGTGCGCGCACACACGCGTGCGCATAAGCGTGTTTGTGCGCGCGTGCCTGGGAGACTGCATAGTCGGATTCGGCAGCTGGTTCATGTGTGTGCGTACGCGCGCGCGTGTTTGTGTGGATTCGGCAGCTGGTTCATGTGTGTGTGTGTGCGAGCGTGCATGCCTGGGAGACTGTATAGTTGGATTCGGCAGCTGGTTCGTGTGTGTGCGCGTGCCTGGGAGACTGCATAGTCGGATTCTTCAGCTGCTTCATGTGTGTGTGTGTGTGTGTGCGCACGCGTGTGGGTGTGGGAGCGCGCATGCATGTATGTGTGTGACATCATCTTATATCGGTAGTTATCTGTTACTATGTTCTGCGGTGGACTGCGACAGCACACATTATGTGCCAAGATGTGCACCTGGTGATTTGCAACTGTGTTATGTTGAGTTGAAAATGAGCAATGACAGATAGCTTTTGGTGCTGTATGAGTGTGTTAGGAAATCAATAGCCAATTCCAACCTCTTGCATTGGCCGTCAGGTTGGATAGGATCAGCGCGTGCATTTACAACAGTGGTGACGTACTTCCTATTGTACTACTGTAATGTCACATTAGCTTTTGTGTTCATATCATTATAATACTGGAGTATTCTACGTATTCAGTAATCGAGTGGTTATTACTTTTGAAATATACTTCACTCACCAATTCATTGCTCGCTATTATCTACAAGTTCCAGTCCAGTATGATGAAATCAAGAGGCGATTTATCCAGCCAAGTAGAGGAACTTGGGATACGAAATCCAAGAGAAATCATGAGGGTTTTCTCAGTTCGGCCATTCACGAATGTAATTGTTATTCTTCAACGCAAACTGAGTAATATTTGACCTTGAACAGGATGAAAAGAAGTTCATGCTCGGGGCAGTCGTCATTTGCTCCAGAAGGTTACTCACTACAGTCTACTACGCCTATTGGCCTAGGAAGTGGTGAACAAATATGTCGAGAGATATTTAGGACATTCTTGGAAGTCAGTTCTGAACGATTGCATTGTAACTACAAACAGTAGTGACTTTGCTGCAGGGAGTCGTAAAATACCTGCTTTGCTGCTGTTTGCATCCCGATTCATAATTCTCAGCGGCAAAAAAATTCGAATCTAGTTTTGTGCACTGGTTTCCGTGTTATGTGCACTCGTGGTATCTGCTCATGGCTTCAAAAAATGAGAATCCGTGAACAAGCGCAAAAAGATCAAGCGAAGAAGGCGAAAATGGCCGCTGCTGTCAGTGAGCAAAGTAAGATGTTTGGCGTCTTCTGTGACCTCCCTGGATCAGTTTCGAACTGTCCAACAAGTGGAAATCGCTTCAGGATACCATCGTGAAGCGGTGTGCTGAAGGACGATTTGTCCCTCTCTGGGTGCAACGGTCGATGCTAAAACGGCCGATTCTGAGATTTGGCTCACGGACTACTATCCACGATGGGAATTAACTGTATTGCGTGACCGATCCTTTCAATGTTCTTACTTCGAAGTACTAGTATCTTTCCTTTTCCACCTGGACTCCTCCTTGGTTTCCCTTTTCTCTCTAGCTCTTCTCTTGTACCTTCTTGCTATTATTTTAAGGTGGGGCTTTGGCTAAAACAAGTAATGTCATGCTACTAGTACATGTAGTACCTGTAGTACATTCGAAAAGTCATTGACCCTTACCAAGGCGCCGAATTGTTTCGATTTGGTTTGAAGTTTACTCAGAGACAAAAACGGCTATCATACCCAACCAAACGCAACCTACCAAGACAGTAGTAGCACCAACTTTTAAGGTTCTTCACCATTGAACGTTCTGAAATGTTTTTCAAGAGTAAATGTTTTGGTTTGAAGACTTATATTTTTGGTATCATCAGCAATTGTAACGCCGTTACTCGCTACACTGCAAGTATTCGTATCCTGATGGCTGAAGTCAAAGGATTGTTGGCAACTAACTTGCCCTGCCTACACTAAACTATTACTAGTATTAGTCATGTAGTGTAGGACTACGGTACAGTCTTACAGTACCAGATTGACGCCGTTGTCACTGACGGGTGAGTTGAAGTCATGCCAAGCAAACGTCCCCCTCCTCGTCGTTTCTCAGTGAAGCACCAGATTGACGCCGTTGTCACTGACGGGTGAGTTGAAGTCATGCCAAGCAAACGTCCCCCTCCCCGTCGTTTCTCAGTGAAGGCGTTGCTACCTGGTGTCATTGCTAGGACGTGTTCATGTCACTGGCACGTTTATCAGATCAGACATCTGTCCGGGTTGATAATATGCCAGACACACACGTACACACTCACATAGTCATTGCATGTTCCGTATTTATAGGACTTGGCAATGGCGCCACACTACATACATTTACATACAGTGACTTATGTACATTGTATAATTATACCTGTAGACCTACAATTATGTACCGGTAAATGGCAGATGTACATGACGATTTGCATGACATTGTACTGAACTCGGAAGCCCAAGGCCCTTTGCAAGGGTTTGCTGGTGCATGCAGATCAGCAGAGGTCTTGTTCTCTCGATGGCGCCCGCACATTCGCAGCCTGTCATTGCGAGTGCAGCTGTCATCCTGCACGATGCAAAACAACGTTCACATTACTGTCATGACAATCATTGAACTGTATATCTGTCACTGCCTGGGCTACAGTACAGTACAGGCTAAGTATGTACAGGCTACAGCACAGTACAGGCTACAGACAGTACCGTAGGTCTACACGTAACACAGGCCGGCGGCCATGGCATCGTCTTGCAGCATTTGCCTATGTTATGTAGACTGTAGTGACCATGGTGACAGTGAAGAGGATAAAAGAAGTGTGCCATATTGGCCACGCTGGTATTTTTGCAATTACAGTGTACTCTGGAAGTGGAAGTCGAGGTCAGGGAGTCGTACTTCCAACGATCTTCACTGGACCACCTGGGAGAGAGAGAGAGAGAGAGAGAGAGAGAGAGTGTGTGTGTGTGTGTGTGTGTGTGTGTGTGTGTGTGTGTGTGTGTGTGTGTGTGTGTGTGTGTGTGTATGTCATGGTGTGTGTGTGTGTGAGTGTGTGTGTGTGTGTGTGTGTGTGTCACTGTGTGTGTGTGTGTGTGTGT
>NC_088643.1:80421198-80438698 GCF_964019385.1 Sycon ciliatum | reverse complement strand
TCATGAGCACTCTATTCCAAACAGTATTCGCGGCATTCACAAACGAGATAAAATTCGCTTCCGATGAAATCGGCCTCAGGTCGGCCCTGTTGGCAGTACAGTGCAATAACGAATTTCTGGAAACTGAGGAGGCCTCGAGGGCAGGTGTTCTGTGTGATCGAGGGCACCACACTCATGGTTGCAATGTCGGAAGCTAGCTCACATCTCGAGAGCCCGATTATCATGCCTGCCCCCCCCCTCCCTTTGCAGCGCGTCTGTTGCATAATTATTGTTCATTGCTTCCTAGTAATATTGTCTAAGGGCATTGTACATGTATGTACAGCAGTGTACACGACAGTTGTGTATTTCTGTCTGGCTTGGGGAGCAAAACCCCCATGCTAAGTGAACACTCATGTTGGTCGAGTGCTGGACAGGCCGAGAGGACATTGCACCATTTGCACGACATTGTCTGCTGTTCTACCTAGAAAGTTAGCTACTGGTTTCCCTTTGCCACGTCCCCTTTAGGTGTTGGCGGATAATGCTCGGTAATATGGGGTATAATGCTCTCAGTAATGCTCCACAAAAGGCCATATAATGCTCCAAATAATGCTGATAATGCTCCTCCGGATGGAATGTAAACTCCTGAACCTTGCGGTATCGGGCTAAGAAAAACGCTATAATATTGCACCCATGCAATGCAACATAGAACGCACAATCTGGATCCGCCGCAGAGACTCGGCTGAACTAACGGCCTCAGTAAGACCGGTGCCGGCTAGAGCCTTCCCAAGTCGTTTCTGATACGCCAAGAAGGACTCCTTGACCAGCTTCTGCCTCTGAGTTTCCCTCTCCAAACGGGACTTTCCTTGTTTGTGTCTCGCAGTAGCAATATGGGACATGATTATACTCTTCTTCCCTGACAATGTTGTATGGCATGCCAGGCACACTAACTTGCCACAGTCGCTTTTGAGCGGCTCCGCACCCGTGTTTCGGCACTGATGGCCACTTCAGTGCTCTGTCCATGAGCTACTCGCGTCCTTTTGGAAACATTTCCAGACTTGGTAATAGCTGTTTTCTGAAAAGGCCGCTTCCTCGCTATCGCGGCAGGATCT
The DNA here is from genome assembly GCF_964019385.1 of Sycon ciliatum. NCBI lineage: Eukaryota > Metazoa > Porifera > Calcarea > Leucosolenida > Sycettidae > Sycon > Sycon ciliatum. The sequence goes on along the minus strand of NC_088643.1, from coordinate 80,437,610 downwards.
GAAGTTTCCAGCTCGACGACGTCACTATCATCAGAGGACTCCGCCAAAAGCTCATCTGGAGAAAGCCCAGCTTCCTCCCAATCCCAAGAACGGCATCGCGGCGAGTCAGCCATCAGCGTTGGCTGCTAGTTTAGTAGTTAGCTGGTCTTACACAATGGTCAATGTCCGGTGAAAGTCCAGCGTTACTCTTCGACAAAGCTAGAAGACATGGACTCTTGCTTCGATGAAAAAAGTTTTTTGTAACATTGTGGACGGTAACCGGGTAAGGTCTGGAATGTGTGCGTGTGCGCACCTCCACCGTTCCATGCTGGCTCACATTTGTTTCGTTGGTTCGGCGTTGTTACCTGGATCTTCATAAAGACAAAGTGTTAGTTGCTGGCCGAAGATAGACTTCCGGGACCGGAAGTTTCTGCGAGAGTTTCCACACTGTGCTCGTGGTGCTGGACCACAGCTAGCTAGCAATACCATGAATACTGCATGCAGTATTGGGCCTGGCACTGCGTGCCACGATCTGTTTGGTATCATGCATGATGTGTGCGGTGGTCTATCGCTTGTAGTAATACATCGCATAGTAATAATGTTGCCAATCAAAGACCAACGATAGCCGATACGAATCTGTACATGAGCATGCGTGTAGATCTACTATTACTATGCAGTCATGTAGAACGTCGTATAATGCCATTTTTAGCCTCGTAATGCTTTAGAATGCTCGTAATGCTCCGGGTGGTGTATAATGCTCGATATAATGCCGGCATTATCCGCCAGCACCTAGTCCCCTTCTTACTCTGGTTCATCTCTTCTCCTCTACACCTCCCCATGTTTTCTCGCTGTATACATGTACATGTACAGTAGAAGACTCCCATGACAAGCATCCATTTTCTTTTGGAGACTCATTTAAACGAAGTGAACAACAATGATATTGTACATGTATGTGTGTACGTACTTGAAAGAGATCTTGATTGCCCCTTGACGTAGAGTACAGAAAATCTATAGCACAATGACTCTGTCTACTGATCCAGCTGATGTGGATAGACGCCGCAGTAGAGGCCACGTTCTGATCTTCATGCGCCATGACGCTCTGTCTTGATCTCTCCTTCCCCATTGCTCAGTCAACGCACGCCCGTCGTCATTCGGGATACCGGCTGTAGAGTCTGGGATGATGGCCAACAGACACTGAAGACTGAATGAAAGCTTCGTTTCGTAAGGAGACATTCATCAGGTGTCACATATGGGTGTGGCTACCATTAGCACAAGGTAGGCGGAGTGTCTACAAAAGACCGAAACCCCGCTACCATTCAGGAGGAATGTTTACCAACCAACACAACCGAGTGGCTGGATATCATACTAGTATTACTACTGGTTTGATCGATGGACCCTTTTCTACAGGTTTCTGAATCAAACATCCACCGACCAACGAGCGCTGTGAAGCCCGCTTTACTTCTCCTGAGACTGGCGTTTGGCCTCTCTCGCACCACCATTGTGTTCTCCAGTGTTTAGCAACGGATGCGATAGCAGTCTATTAGATTCTCTGTTTGATGGGGCATCTTCCATATTCCATGAATGACCGCGGTGCTCAAAAATATTCGAAAAGAGAATGCTAGTGAAGTGCGTACCTCTGTCTGCGTGGGTTTGATCGCATCATCATTCCTATGATTATCATTATGGCGAAGGTTGCTTGCTCTCCACAATAGAGCTTGCGCTTTCCCGCCGACTTGACTGACTTTCCTAACAAATTACCGCCGAAGTCTGTCGCAACCACCTTTTCGTGCTGCTATGATTATGGCTTTGAACAATCATATTCCCCAGGCTAGATTCCTGATGTACATGTGTATTTCCGTCAATACCATGGAGCTATTAAAGACATTACTAGGACTGCAGTATAGCATCCGAAGCCATTGGCTTGCATGATGTGGCAACGACGTTACCAAGGCAACATCAGTGTATGTAAACGAGTGTTGGGAAGGAAAGGTATGTTTGCTCCAACGTGCAGGTGTGAGATCTTCTTCCAGTACATGACTGCGCTCCAGAAGTAATTAGTTCCCAGGGGCTGCATGCTGTGCAAACCGTCTGAGAAGAGACGTTAATTCTTGGCTCGCAACACGACTCAGTACCTTAGTGTCAACTACGTTACTTCACAGCCTATACCACAATCATGTTCCACTCCAGCAGCGGCCTTAAATCGTGAGCAGTGCAGAACACAAAGCAGGCAAACTGACTCTCCGACCCAGGAGGTCCCCACAGAAACACAAAAGACCTGATCAGAACAATCATGGGAATCGCGTGACGAAGATCCCGTTTCGTCTAGCGAAGCGAACCTCCGACTTCGGAACAAGAAGTGCCGCAGCATCAACAGAGATCTCTGCAGTCACTGCAGGCGCCATTTACTGTGTGCAGGAATGTAGAAGATAGCTTGAAAGTACCGTATACATGTAACTATGGCGTTCATCAGCCGCAGTACCCTATGGCAATACTGCATAATGTCATGTGCTAGCGCCCTGCAAGCACTACTCGGAGACCTACACAGCTTCAGTTCAAGGAGCAGGTAGAGTCACACGTCCACGCACATTTTACGGAGACTCGCGTCTGGGGCCACAAACCCAGGCAGATTCGCCGTCACATCACTGCAGCCCCTGACATGTCGCAGAATACTGCTAGTGTCACAACGTCATTGCGTGTCTCACCAGTCCACATGGATCGTGTCAAAAGGAGAGTGACACAAGGCCTTGGCAGGCGACAGCTACTGCCTACTACTACAGTACTACTAGTAGATCTACTGGTACAGGTATTTCACCACCTTCTGCGAGTGGAAATGCGGCGTGAGACAGTAACAACTGGCACAGATGGACCTGAGGCGCTGGCAACATGGCATTGGAGCGCGGATAAACAGTGCACGTTTCACACAAACCTTCAAGTGTTGGTCTTAGACCCTTCACCGCGTTTGACAAACTAAACGATATGGAGTACAACTAACCCGTGCACAAAATCACACATAAAGTCATGTCACAATTTTAAAATGATGTCACACGTACTGTACATGTACCGGTACATGTATGTTGGATGGATGGACATTAAATACCATGATCGGTGTGTGCAGAAGTCTGGATTAAAAAGTAAAGCAGCCTCAGCAGACGCCTTGATTGTTGTGGAAATATCACTTATTAGCAGTTTACTTCATGCTAATTGCTAACCCATTCATAGTGAATTTGTGTGGAGTACTTGCTTGACAATTGAAGGTCGATGGTGGACACGGTGAACATGTACATGCAGTTGAAGGTGCACAAGTACTACCAAGAGTATATGCATGTAAGCTTATAAGGTAGTACCTGTACCGGTAGTCGATTCTACTGAGTTTACAGACAGTCATGTACTAGTACATGATGTAGTACAGTCCCATCTGTATCCCCAAAGCTATTCACATGATTTGCCGGCGTTTGCAAAACACCACATGCATAGTATGCCAGAAGAGTCATACAATAGTAACAATACCACATTCACACATACTTCGAAGTACATGTACATGTACATGTAGACTGTGATACGAGCTCGTACCCTCCTACCCCTGTCATTTGCGATCAGAAATGAGCTTCATGACTTTGTACTAGAGCCATTGTACTAGAGCTCGCCACTCGGATCTCCGCTAGTGTGACCTAAGAGTAAGAAGGTCAAATAGCTAGATATACAATCATGTAAATGTCCACTGAGAGATTGAGTACAATGTACTTCGAATAGTATCGGTGCATACAATACATGTACATACATGATTACACTCATACATTTATCAAAGTGTTCGCCCGATTGGTTGAGAGGCTAACCTCCTCTCCCCTGACTCACTTGTGAGGTCTGCATTCGCCACTAAGGTGAACAGGCATAGTGGTGGCCTGCGGATGCGAAGGCTAGTTTGTGTGTTTCTGAACATTCCAGCAATGCCGACGCGGATATTATTATTATTATTTCAAGTCGAGGTGTCCGACCGCCCGACAACTGATCAAAAACACCTTACTCACTGTGATATACCAGGACTCCAGGAGTGTCAAAGCCATCCAGACCCGACTCCATGATCATGACCATCAATGGCATCATGGGATGATTTCAACTGATTATACTTGAACAAAAAAAGCTGTAAGATACTCGCTGATACACTCCGCGTGGATCGGTCCACATAATCATTGACTGGGGACAGTACAAATGCAATAGGTGTCAAGACTTTGCAAGGACAGGATCTTATCTATTGCACTAGTAGTACATGTACATGTACATGTATGTCACTCCATATGTCACTCCATTCAAACTGATACAATCCGTAATGCTCCAGCCCCGAGAATACTTGAGGCCAAAATCACATTCTTCCTTCCATGCAATTGTTTGCAGTATTTGAATTGTGTTCTACTCCTCCACCATGGCAAATTGTGTTTCGTTTGCCCGTAAAGAGGCTTTATCATTAACATCATCAAAAAGAAATGATCGCGATGAGAGGTTAACAATTACATACATGTAGTTTTAACCTCTCATCGTGCGTTCTTCATGGTCATCCTGGCTGTGAACCTGGGCTGGAGAAGAATGATTCCAGTCTTAGCATGGTATCGACCTGCATCACGAAGGGAAAGAAAATAATCGCTTTGTGAACATGCTATCTTCGTCACATCTTTACAATTCGACGAGCAGCACGTTCGTTGAACAGACTTGTCAAAAGTGCTGGCTGCCACGGTTTAATTCACCAAGTAGCCTCTACTGGACCGTATCAATACAGGTGCAGTAAACCATGGTAAACAGTGTTCCGAACACTCTTGCTCGTGGAGAACCCTCAAATTCCTTTCTTGCTTTCTTACACTTGCAGGTGTGAGAATTTCGCACGGGCTTATCACTTTCTTGTAGCATCACGCTTTCGAGACACGTTGTATCAAAATATTGAACCCGTCTACTCAAGGATTTCACGCTCTTAGTGACCACCTAGGAGAGGTTTTGCTCTTGATACACTGTGATTACCTTCGTCAACAAAGAAACCCTGAATATTTTCCCATTGGCGAAGCGATGTTTCCCACGACCGCGCTGAGAAACGTGGAGAGTACAATGCCCACGGGCCGCTTCCATTTCAACGGTGTGAACGGCTGCTGGCAGTCTGCGGTCTGGAAAGACACTGATCGAGAAGCATGGCATGGATTTTGCAAGCCGAGTGCTGTGTGAAGCGCATGCATGCCATTGCATGATCACTTTATACTGAATCATAGTGTATGATCATGATTGCTGGACCATGCATGGTTGTGGTGTTACAGTTTTCAATTTCTCTGCTTAGCACTGTACAATCCATTATAATAGTTACAAACACATGTATGTGTGTGTATTGTGTTGAGAGTTACACGTAGGTGGATGGCGGGAGGCTATTGGAGTTTCTGGAAGCGAGTGCAATAACGCAATCACGCTGAGTCAACCGTTTAGGCCGTTACGTGCTCGAAACATGCAGCGCTGTTGTCGAACTCCTTTGCTCGCCCATGCAATGACAAGTGCATGACACCGCGCATGTCAAAGTCGTGATAAGCAGCGACGCTCACCTGTCAAGCACGGCCGACCATGGCCGTATTAGGAAGGGGAAGAAACGCTATAGGCAGCAGGTCCAGCTACATGTAGCTCACCACAAAGACCAGGGAGTCCAAAACCTTGTGCACGAACAACATGACGATTGTGTACGATGCTTGCACGAAGGAACAACCTGTCAAGTAGGTGACTGCCTGAGTCGCTCACAAACAACTTGTATGACTACCGTAGAGTTTCACACCAGTCTTGCACGCACGTTTCTAATTCAACCGGCCTTTTTGGCAGCGGCTGTGCAGCAGGTCTGAGCATGCCGAGAGTAAAGCAGAGTTGGAACGCAGTGTTGATCCGATTCGGACGGCAGCTCCCCATATATATGGGCATGGCCTCTAATAATATAACCAGTCAAGACAACATCAAGCATCAACTGGTCATGCAACTCTCTGGAACGTGCACCAGCGTTCCCCTCTCTACCGACCGTGTTGACTATATAGCTGTCCGGACATGTATGCAGGACACCAGGTGGCATCGGAGAATCACCAACGACGTTGACACTGGAAATCTGAACTCGTCAAGGTTATCCTGTCACAGCACTCAGGTCTCCTGGGGAGTGCATTCCCACCCATCGCAGCCACACATCGCACTACGGTAATAGAATATAGTTGAGAACAGCACGTTGGGAGACGTCCTACAGTACACATGGACAGACACACACGGTGATGTGTGAATTCGTAGAAAACATGCCTGCACCTTATACGCAATGACACGATTTCCTCTCCCGATTCTGCGCTGTCTCCACTGCATGGTAAAGTGAGTGGGTCGGAGTGAACTATTCCTGAGCCTAACGTGCCCCAGCGCTTTCACTCTTCCCGGCCTGCAGGTGTTTTGTCGTTGCTAGCGCAGTCCGCAGCGCGGCAACATGGTTTCAGACATATCGCGAGCAGTACGTCTGTGACATGAAGTCAAATCGAAGACAAGAGCCAGTCCACACCCTCCAGCTACTGCTGCTGGTGGTGGTCATCTAACTCTGCCGGATGTCCCCTTTCTACGAGTCGCAGCACAGGCTCTGCACCTACATGTACATGTCCACGTACATGTCCACGTACAAAAAAAGACTGTACTGTATTGTGCAACCCCAATCGCAGCCCAAGAAACAACCTTCCTCCTTCTGGCGCTGTGCCTCAACGCAATCCGGATATCCCTGAGATCCAACGGTGAGAAAGGATGGGATTTAGTCACACAAGGGCGTCGGAAGTGCTAGTGCATAAAGAACTGCCACCTTTGCTTCTGCCAGCCACGAGAAATTGGTAATGTTTAGCAACGAAAGAGGGGAAAATTCAAATGTTGATACGACATGCTATACATACATGTACATGTATACGCAACCCAGGCCCCAAGCCAAGGTTGGTACATTAAAGTAACACTACGGTATAGTCAATAGTCCGTACCACCTACTACCAAAGTATGGTCAAGATCTGACTGAAAGAGATTTTGGAGGGAAATGTGTCCCCAACTACCTTTAAAAAGTAGCTAGGATACACTTTTGACGCGTTCACGTGGACTGGTATGTGCACATGTACGTGTATGTTCATGTGAGTATACATTATTGTACATACATGTATGTACGTGCTGGGTGGCTAGGGTTGTACGTGTACACCAAGTTACAGGAGTGAAACGCTACACTGTCCGGATATTGTGTGTAACGTTACGTTATGCAAAAGTACTAGTGGTACATGACTGTACTGGGTGTTGTGTAAACAGACTGATCTCACGGGTGGCCCACAGATGTAGAGATAAGACATCCGCGTTCTTTGAGATGCTTTTACCATGTTTACTGTAGAGTATGAAGGACACCTGTAGCCGTGTAGGGTCTTCTCAACACCAGGTTTCGCAGGTGTGATTTTTGCATATGTTCGCGACGCGCCTTTGCCTTTGGTCTCAGAAGGGCGGTTTGCAATACAGTTTTGGCTTTTGGCTCAACATTGAAGTTGCAATGAGTAAGCTGCATGCAGACAGATGGTTACGTTGAAAGGAGAATCACCGGTAACAATACGCGGTAAAGAAGCAGCCGGTTAACGTTGGTAGGAAAATGCATGGTCAGCCCATCCCCACGCACACACATTGTCTGGGCTGGAATAGGTTAGCCTAGTAAATCCGCATTCTCTTACATGTATGTCCACCACGGTCTGTCAAGAGTACTAGTACTTACAAACTATCGACTCTTGCTACCTTCCACTCGCCTGCACAGATGGTACGCTATCAGTATTTGGATCTAGTGTATTTTCGAAACTTTCGATTGGTTATAGGCTCCCCTGATCGGCATCAATAAAATATTGCTAGCCACGTTATCCACAGAAAATAGAGGAGGGATCCAAGTATCGGGAAAGTCAATGACTTCCTTTGCCCTCCTGTGGGACGCCACCACCCCATGACCAGGCGTCAGATGCAGCTGATAAACGCTGGGGAGGATAGATCACATCCACAAACCAGACGCCCAAAGGCCGAAGTCCCATTTCTTTCATCCATGAACGCATGCACTGGTTAACGACATCGGTGACTAACACCTCTGAATTATGATTCTACGAAGTGAGATGTTGCGACTTCGGCGATCATGAAGAAGAAGTTGGCTGCTAATCTTAGCCGTGACGAGTGCAAATGTTAGGAGCAGCCAGCTGCTTTTAGAATTGTATTTTCTGAACTCCGTATGCACAAGACAGTAGACATTACAGGGACAGAAGGAGGGTGTGATTGGGGGCATTGTCACAAGGAACATGATCACTTGAAGCAATTATTAATCAAATCTCATGGGCATTCCTATCTCCTCTTCAAAACGCTGTCTGTGTGTCATTGTTCTGTCAGTGCTGATTATATGCGCCGATTGGGAGGGTTGGGACTGAAATACATAGCGTCATCCACGAATGCATCCGCCTAAATGCACCATATCAGCGATCACGATTCATAGTATCTCCAGGAAGAGAGGCTTGCTCGTCACATAGTTGTTCGCGACTCCAGTTCGAGGGATTATTAGGCTGGCCGCAGCCGAAAGAAAGAGGAAACCCAGTATAGTCAAGGAACAAGAAATCTAACCCCGCCGTCTGCAGGACACCACAGAAACCCTGGTACCACCATGATATACAAATGTACTTGTACAAGTATAATATTATGCACCTGTGAAAACGGGATCAGATTGCAAAACAATAACAATAAACAATAAACTTGATGCCTAGCTGCATGTACTTAGAGATTCACGTTCCTAAGCATCACCGCCCAAGAAGGCAAACAACTTCCAAAGCAGCTGCAGGCAAGTCTGGGATAACAACTTCTTAAAATAATTGGCCGTGAAGGAATTGGCGGCTGCGTTCTAATTAATTAGCATTCCCATGCTGGCCAGCTGCTGGTTGTAACATCGTTCTCTCGTTTTCCAGATCTCTGCACTCTCCCACGACCACACGTTATCTCCATAGGTGACTACAAGAGTGTATTGACTCCGGACCACCCAGATGCCCATCGAGCTTTCAAACTGCATACAGCAGTACCCCGATTGCGAATACACACTCACTACTGTTTAAAAGGTGTGGATACGTACGCGTAGTTGTGCGAACGAAACAATGATGGCATACACCTACATTGTACATACGCTTAGCTACATGTACATGTACATGTGCATGCCTGTTTGCCTAGTAACACACACGATCAAGTGCTGGGATCGTTCGGACATACGCCTGACCGCCTGTCTAGATATTCTGTCAAACTATTCGTCTGCATAGAAGCCATCGCACTCAAACTCTCACTCGTGCTTTGTGTGTAGTTTGTGATCGGACAGCGTCAAACATACGACGAATCGCACCCTGAGATGTTGAAGAACTGTGTGTGTCCCATGAAAGCTCAAGAAGAAAAGAAAGAGAAGGTGGCTGAGTGGATAAGACGTCGATGTCTGTATCTTCCAGGCCATGGGCTGGCTTCTGACACCAGTGCCACTAAGACTCAAAAAGTAAGAGCAAGCCTATTGCTCCATCCTTGGAATCTGAAATGGTGCCATTTCCATTGTAGTCATGCAGGTCTCAGACAGGTATCCTGCTGGGCGAAGAGTACAGCCAGCCCATTGTGGAAATCATAGGCCGACCCGTTCGACCACAACGTGGCAATCCCAGTATCAACGCAGTCTGTCTAGCCCGTGCCAAGCTTTCACTGGCATCACTCTTACCTCATTATTGCATGCAATCACAGCCTAGCTGCCTGGCTCGATGACGGCTACGAGTAGTAAGTCGTGAAGCCACGAGGGTTGACAATGTACGGTGCACGCGCAGAGTACTTTGCAGCTGAAGCGCTGACTGTTCTGCGGTCAGCGTTGACGGGCCGAACTGAGGAATTTCGCGGGCACGAATAAACAGGCGACCACATCATGTCACTGTCCTGGTCACGCAGTCGACATCCATGCCAGCTATAGCCAAGATAAACACTGCTGCTAGACGGACGTACGACGAGGCATCGTATTCCCCGAATCGAGTAACGTCAACGCGAAGGGCGACTCCGGCGCTTTGGTACGGACTTCGGCTGCGCTAGTCTCAATACTCCCCCCCCCCCCCCCTCCCCCGCGCACACTCACATACACGCATACTGAACTGAGTGACTGACTGCCTCTGTGCGATCAGGTCATTGGGCGTCGGAACGAGAGGATAAATTGGCTTGCAAGAAAGACCTCCCCTTTAGTTCGTCGTGACTCGACTCTTGTCGACCCACCAAAGAAGCAGCCCTGAGCCAGGCTTGTGTAAAATGCTCCAGGACACCGGTTCAAGGCCACCTTGCACTGACTCCAGCAGTATGACTCGCGACCTGTCTCCCAACCCTTCCTCTTCAAGCTCTGCCTCCCCGGCTGCCAGTGGTGCTTCTCCTCTCGTCAGGGTGAAGAAAGAAAGCAGCAGCAGCATTAGCAATGGGGCTTGTAGTGGCACGTTCCAAACCGAAGTTTCTTCTGCATTGCACAGTGCAGCCATGGTGCCACAGTCCGACTCCTTTCCCGGCTCACAGCAAGACGGCGACGTTACTGTCCAGTTGGAGAACAACGACTTGTGGCAATCGTTCGCGCGCTGTATCAACGAGATGATCGTCACACGATCTGGCAGGTAAATGAAACAATCCTCCCTCAGATCAGTCATAGTGGGGCCCCATCTCTAGTTCCCTCCCAGCTTCCAAGGCGTGTATACCGTACGTGTGTGTGTGGTGTGTGGCCGGAGACCAGTATACTTGTGGTTGTTGAAGGGCAAGTTTACTAATACCAGTGCAAGGCTGAGCCTAATGGAGATCTTCCATTTTACACCAGCGGCAAACCCCTCCCGTGTGAACCAGTCCTCATGTTACTACACATTCGTTGGACGTCTTGGTCTTGGTTGTTTGCGAATCTCAGAAGGTGTGTATTTCTGCGAGTAACGCCTCCGCCTTTGCTGCAGTGAGGCCTGAGGGTGGATGGCGCTGTGAAATGTCACAACCGCTGCTCTCTCTTGCCTATCTTCACTTTACTTTCAATCGATCTATGAACTAAGATGTTTGTTATGAGAACATCTGATGACGAGATACCGGTACTACGCGGTAGGTCAGTGTGCGGTAACATTCAGCATGCTCTTGACTTTTGTTCATGTGCTTTTGTTTGTTGCGTTCGATTGGCAGGCGGATGTTCCCGATCTACTCTGTGTCGGTGAAGGGTCTCAATCCGTCCGCTATGTACTCCGTCTATCTCGACTTCGAAGTGGTCGGCCAGCAGCGCTGGAAATTCGTCAATCGCAAGTGGGTGTCGGGCGGACGGGCCGACCCACCGATCCAGAGTCGCTACAAGCATCCCGACTCTCCGCACTATGGATCGCACTGGATGGCTAAGCCTATTCAGTTTGGCAAGGTCAAGCTTACCAACAAGAACAACTCGGAGCAGGTAATGTAGACGAACAATCCATGATCCATGTCAATTCAAAGTTTAGTATTCTCAGATCTGTGATGCACTCCTGTCTTCTTCAGGACATTGGGAATTCTCTGTCTTCAAATGGCAGTACACTGTCTGTACTTCGTACATACCTCGTTAGCAGTGATACAAATAATTATGTTGATGACGCCTCCCCAACTATCGAACTACCGCGCGATAACGGATTGCTTCTGTGATGTCCTCTTTCATCTTGTTGTTTTCGAAAGCAGGTAGTGCTGAACTCGCTGCATAACTACGAGCCGTGTCTCCATATCGTTCCAGAGCCGGGACACAGTCAGGGATGCAGAGCGGCGAAGGCTTCCTTCCCGCAGACCCAGTTCATTGCCGTCACGGCCTATCAGAACGAAGCGGTAAGGTCCCGAATGTTTCTTGCTCATCAGCGTATCGAACTGAATAATAATTGTCTACATGTATATTGTTAGATGTCATAATTGTGATGTTTAGCCTCGGGGCTACTACTAGTCTACTCCACTAAGAAGTCAGTACTGAAACCCCTACTAGTACTAGTGACCAAAGCAGCATGCATACATACCTACACACTTCTGCAGCAATGTGAGTGACAATTCTCACGACGCCTTGATGCCTTGTGCATACCCGGAGCGACACACACACACACACACACACACACACACACACACACACACACACACACACACACACACACACGCACACACACACACACACATACACACAGAGACTTGTACTACACACAGACACACACACACACAGACACACACACACACACACACACACACACACACACACACACACACACACACACACACACACACACACACACACACACACACACACACACACACATACACACACACACACACACACACACACACACACACACACACACACACACACACACACACAGAGCTGCCAGTGGTGTCTGCAGCTCCTCCGATTGAGAGTTTCCTCTGTGTGTTGTTTGTTCCGCTCTGCAGATTACGGAGCTGAAGATCTCTCACAACCCATTTGCAAAGTCCTTCAAAGATAATGCTGGGTAAGTCAAATCACCTTTTTCTGCCTCTTGTGATGGTCAGGTAACAACACCTCACACTTCCTAGCTAGTAGACTTAGTGCCCCGTACTTGAATGCTCACTTGCGAACTTCTCTCTCTTTCAAGGCTCCCATCAGTTGTGGCCACATCGAATCTGTTCACAATCTGTGTGGCCTAGCCAGTGGGTGCCAGTGGGTGTGACCTCGTCTTGTGTTCTCTCTGCATGTTATGCCCTATGTATAGGCGCTGCAAGGACGAAGCAGTGCAGAGAAGTGATGAGTCCACAGGTAAGCCATGACCACTGTGTAAATACCCCCCATTTCATTAGCATGTCATTTTCAGATACTCCTTGCCTCCAGTCACTTTTTTGGGGGGCAATTTTATCGACAATTGGAACCTGCGCAAAAGTGAGATTGTAGTCTAGTAGATGCTTTCGGAATGGCTGTTGTGTGAACAGAGTCAACAACCCAACACTAACACCATGATACAATCTCAAAGTGGAATTCTGGATATGAACCTATTACCGCATATCAATCAGATTCAAAAGGCACATTAAGATATTCAAAGGGGATAGTTAAAAGCAGTGGGCACCCATTGCACGGGTGAAACCAAAGCAAATTTTTGACTGTTTGTGCCATTGGTTATGTATCATGTTGCAGGTCAAATGATGTCAAATCAATGGGCACAGCCAGTACTAGATGCAGCTGACATGAACTGTGACCAATTTGCAGCGCAATCATCTACAATAGCATGCCCAATGAAAACCGAGCCGAATACAGGTGGTCCTGCAACAACAGCTCATCCTCTGTCGCCGCTGTCGTACTACTCCACACCGCCGTTTAGCCCGGAGAGTGGTAGCACCGGCAGCAATGAAATGGTTTCAAGCATATCCGCTGGACTTGGGGATGGCTATACAGGTGAGTGAGAGAAAGAGGGAGGGAGTGAGGGATAGGGAGAGGGAGGGGAAGAGTAAGAGTAAGAGTGAGAGAGAGAGAGAGAGAGAGCAGTAGGAGGAGGAGGAGGAGGAAGATTCATTAGACATAGGCCTTGCAATACACAGCACGCACATGACAGGAGTGTGCCGAAATTGGTCTTCCTTCAAGGATTTCATTTCCTTGGACGTGTATACCTAGTACAATACTATTATGCACTTCTCTTACTGTGATCTTTCCACTGTAGTGGAGAAGCTATGGATAGTTCAAAGTTGCGTTATACCCATGCCCTTTCCTAACACTTTATATTCTGCGCTAATTTCTTCTGCTTCCAGTGCGAACTGCTCGTGCCATGTCCTTGCCAGCAACGCATCGTCCTCATCTCTCACCAAGGAGACCATCAACTGAAGAGCTTGCACCCCTACACCAGCAGCTGGGTGCATCACTCAACATGCCTGGGCAACGCCAGGAATATGCACAGCCGGCACTAGCCTCGCGTGGATTTCTGGCACCCCCGACTTATCACCTAGGCCGAGTGTATGGCTCGCCCATTCAATCGCCTTCCCTGGTGCACAGCTCGATTGATTCACCCAGGGGCCGCCATCGCTCCAAGTCGTCACCGTCCGTCACACCCATGCAGCGTACACATCCATATCGAACCAATAACCTTGTGATGGATCCGGCTTCTCTCTCATCCTCACCTCTCTCCTTATCACCACTGATAGGCTCACCCGAGTCAGCCTCTCCACTGGTGTCAAGCCAGCATCAGTTTAGGTTTCAGCCATCACCATCAGAAGCGCTCAACAACTCCATGGATTCGGACTCCGGCTCAGCACATGCCTCTCTTTCAAACCTCTCTGCCATGATGGATGATTCCAGCATGAGTCCCTCTGAACCAGCATCATTCCTTAAACACCAACAGCCACAGCAGCAGCAAGCTTCACTTCTGCCTCAAGCAAACCCTGCCGCATTCTTGCACAACTCGGCGCTATTGACTGGCCCGGGGGATTTTCTCACAACAACTGCAGCCAGTGTTTCTGCAATGCCTCCCCAGGTTAGCTTTGCAAATGCTCAGCTCCCAACTGGCGTCACGCCATTGCCTGATTGGTGGCAGACTGTAGCACCGGCCGTGACTGACGGAACACTTCCCAACCTTCAGTGCCTTGATTTCGGTAATGCTTGAGCGTGTGCCTGAAGGACAACTTGATTTAACCTGGATGTGCTGTGCAGAATTTTGCACTGACTGCTGCATGACTTGACCTATTGACATTGCTCTGTTTACTTGAAATATGCGTGTACTAGTATGCTTGTGGTTGAGACGATCACTGTGCTTGTTTAGTGCTGTGACTATTCTTTGAACAGGCACACCGTCTCTTTGAGAAGAGTGAGGTCTTTGTGCCTCATTTTGATCATACCTTGGTCACGTACTGGACATGTCGTTTCGAAAATAGTGGAAATATATGCCACTAGTATTTTTTGCTTGTTGTGCCACATTGAATTTTCAACATTTTGACATCAGTTAGCAGTCATCCAGCTTTATACAACAGTATTGTTTGCCACCATTTTGATTTCTCATGACATAACTTATACGCAGTTTATAGCGACATGCTAAATGAAGTGTTAGACATGAAGCACTTCACAGTTGCAGGCTGCTGTTGCGTTTGATTGCTGTCATCAGCCAGGAGATTATCTATTGCTTTCGAATGTTTCTTGAATGGTTAGAAGCCCTTTAAAACTACCATCCATTTCTCCTTGAGAGTCCTACGATGGCCCATAGACCAATAACAAATCTTATAACCCTATGAGTCGACCGCTCAAGGCTTTGCCTTGAGAGGTGATACCGGTAGCAGACTGCTGAGCGGTGGATCCTTTGGATAGGCGATATTGGAACCGTACCTCACGCGGCCAGAATAATGAATTGAAATGCAACTATCAGTACAGCCGTGCAATTCAGTGACCGATTACAGATAGCGTGGAATGGACATCTTGGGGGAGGTTGTCTACCGGTTAGGATAAGCGGTAAAGTCCCTCCGTCAGTTTTCTGGCTCCTTTCCAGGTCAGTCTGCACATCCCAGACGCCCAGCCTGCAAGGTGCGTGGGCGTTGAATTTCACTTGTCAGGAATTTCTCCCCTTGTCACATCGATCGGAATGGGCTGATATCAGGAGTGCGCGAGTGACAGGAAAGAATTCGGTGGCAACCGAACATCATGCTAGACAATCATGTCCATGGTTTAACGACACGTTAGACGCAGAGCTTTTGATAGCATGCGCCTGCTCCTTGGGCTGGAGCTCGCGAAGGTGGACGGACCATGATAGCCTAGGACTGGATTAGGAGTGGGAGCAATAGGCCTCCTGTTTCTGCAATTCAGTAGACGCGCCGGTTCCGCCTCATCCTGTACTGGTGCAGCGGTGAGATCTGATGGGCCAGTTCTGTCTATTAACGTTACTGACGCTACAAGACTAACTATGTTTGTGTTGCACGCCTTGTCATACGCCTTTAGTACTCTACGAATGCCAGTTCTAGTCATGAGGAATTTGTCTTGCTCCCTGCCCTGGAACTCGTTCTTTCCTGCCAACTTACTTGATTGACACTTGACTGACCCACGACTGCCTTCCACTGTTCCAGCGCACACGAGAAGTCCATCGAACCTTCTGCATGATGTAGCCAAAAGCGTGGTATTTTCTGTCAGGTTTGCCTAGTGGAAGGGTTGCTGGGCTTCTCGTGTGCTCTGGAGCGTGTTTAGCGTTCAAGTGCGAGCATCCACGTAGGGAGCAACACCTCCCTCCCGACTGTTTTCTTTTGGGTTACATTTTTCCTTTTCTGGTTTTCTGGGTTTGCATTTGTATTGCATTTTCATCCATTGTGTTTCTTTTACCGGTAAAAGAGGCTTCATCACACATGACAGTAAAAAAAATCACCGCCCGAGGTCACTAACTAGACTGTTATTCGTGTCAAGCGTCTTGCTGACCACT
>NC_088643.1:80410584-80420998 GCF_964019385.1 Sycon ciliatum | reverse complement strand
ACTATCATCAACAGGAACACGTGATGCAGTGAGTCGCTGTCAAAGCAGGTGTGCTGTGGCCATCCCCTTCCATCCAAGCGCACTGGCCAGTTTAACATCTCCTGGTAAGTATAGTCGATGGTGGGAAAGTCCACATCAGCCAGAGGATATCGTTTCTGCAACTCGGTAGTGACCACATTGTTCAGAGGTGATTGATCCATCCTAATGTACGCCTGTCCACAACGTTCCAATCCCTGAGGACAGAATTACGATTGTGAGTTTCCACGTTCAGTCTTCAGTGACTGGTTGATGAGTCTTGCTATTTCTTTGAAGCGAAAACTATGGTCATACTTTGGCACACCATTGCAGCACAATCTCTTTCAATAATAATTTATACGATCACCTAAATTTTCCTTCCGAGTAAGAGATTGGAAGCGATCAAACAACCATACGTATTACGTATAGCTAAATAGCGGCCTGCATGTGAACTTCTTATCTCCTAGCCTTCCACTCACAAGGGACATCGAATCAACAAAATGAAAGAATCAAAGACGTGCACTTATTTTTATTTCAGCTTCCACTGTTTTTGGTCACTTTGAGTTCTTCATCTTTGAATCACTGGTAACAATGTTACATGGTCGGTCGGTAGCAAGGACACATCCCCCATGGCCGCGCCGATCGGCCAACCCTGTCTACCATGCATGCATGCATGGTCTACTGATATGACCTCTGTGCATATACATTATCCATATAAAACCGCTCTGTGAGCGGTTCTGAAAAACCTTTACTGGTACTGCCCCGTCGTAAAAGTAAGAAATTAGAACTGGTCCATTGTCCTCCCAAATGCGAACTGATCCACCTAAATCGCGAATGACGGGACCCGAACGCACCAGTAGCACGAGGTCGGGAGGGCACAGGACAGCAATTATCATAGGGTAACACCACCTACCGCTAGTACAGTACATGGCCTTTGGTCCGGACCAACGTCCCCATCTGCATCCACAGGTAGGAACCTCGTGCTACTGGTGCGTTCGGGTCCCGTCATTCGCGATTTAGGTGGATCAGTTCGCATTTGGGAGGACAATGGACCAGTTCTAATTTCTTACTTTTACGACGGGGCAGTACCAGTAAAGGTTTTTCAGAACCGCTCACAGAGCGGTTTTATATGGATAATTTCAGTTCTTTTTCCGTTCCCTCCCCACCCCAACCCCGAAGATAAACATGATGACCATGCGCGATGTACTGTATGTAGCCATGAGACTGCAATAAAACACTGATACATACCAGCCCTCCCCGCCTCGCTACCCCGCACACAGATACACAAACATGCGTATGCACACGGCACACACACGTGGCCACGCACACATACGCACATGCACACGGCACACACACGTGGCCACGCACACATACGCACATGCGCACGGCACAAACAGGAAATTCTTCATATATAATGCCATGCAAAGCAGTGGCCACCGTACTTGAGGAAGTCAGTTGTGAAACAAAAATAATTCAACTACAGCGTGTAGACAAGCTGACGGCCAAAGCACAACATAGCAAACATGACATTTGCCCAAGGATTGCAGTTTGCAGACCACGCCATGGAAGCAGCGAATACAGTAAAGACAAGAAGAGGTAGAAGGGGGAGAGCAAATGCTCCAGCAAGAGCTTATCTAGGGCCTGGGTAGCTATGGAGATAAATGTGCTAAAGCGCGAGTCCAGCTACCCAGGCCAAAGAAAGAAAAGATTAGTAAAAGCAACCAGGGTGAGTACGAGGCTGTGAAGGTGAGTACGTCGAGTGAATGTGAGTGCGCGCCCTAAAAGGTGCCTTCGTGGTGCCCGGCGGATGCGCCGCGTCAATGATCAGTCTGCTGTCCTCGCAAACGCGGAGGCTGCATTGATTTAACTTTCTTTGCAACTCCTGCAGTCTAGGTACTGAGTATCATTGTTATCTTGTGTGTGTGTGTGTGTGTATGTGTGTATGCGTGAGTCAACAGCGTTGATAAAGTTATTGTGTTTACCCCTCTTGTTTTCTCATCATTGTGTTGCTTTTAATGTTTAATCTTGCCCGTAAAAGAGGCTGTTTTTGATGTAAAAAAAAAAAAAAAAAAAAGGTGAGTTCGCGCCTGTAAAGGTGAGTACGAGAGTAAAGGTAAGTCCGCGCCTGAAAAGGTGAGTACGAGAGTGGAAGTGAGTGCGCGCCCGGAAAGGTGAGTTCGCGCCTGTAAAGGTGAGTGCGAGAGTGAAAGTGAGTGCGCGCCTGTAAAGGTGAGTACGAGAGTGAAAGTGAGTGCGCGCCCGAAAAGGTGAGTACGAGAGTGAAAGTGAGTGCGCGCCTGTAAAGGTGAGTTCGAGGGTGCGAGTGCGTACGAGTGTGCGAGTGCGTGCATATGTGAAATCGTGAACCTAACATATCATACAAAGTGACAAGAAAGGAAGTGGCCATCATACACCAGAAACTTGCAGAAAGTCACACATCCAACAGATAGAGAAGTGAACAGCAATCTGATACAGCCCAGACAGGACAAAGCTGACCTGATACTCGTCCCAGGATCGCAAGTGGCAAATCCTTTTCAATGCATAACATGCACGTGTACGTTAGACGCATGGACAACATCTGACCGTGTCGCTAGCATACAATGTCATCACATGTTTACCCCACAAGTTACACACATGCACAGTAGAAGCATAATGAAAGCAATGGAAAAGTACGATGTGGTTGCTGAAGCATCTTCACACTTCAAATTCAGACTTCAATGTGGTCGTCACGGGATGATATACCTGCAAGATACAAGTGATGAAGAAAGAAAGCAGAAGGTCGTGAGGTAGGCTATGAGTAGTCCTTTCCCAAAGATGCCATAGTTTTTCGCAACTTATGCTTTTCGCAACCGTGCCAAAACAAGTGCTAGTTGCTGAAATCGCATCCATATTTTCAGAAAAAGCTCAAAAGTTGCCAACATCGCAACTCAAAATTGGAGAGTTCTTGTGCAAAACCTACAAAACAGGGAGCAGAAATAGCAGAAATGCAGCGATGCTGCGACAGCAAACTCGTACACCCCTTCCTGCTGTGAACCACCATTTTACACAGTGCCAGTAGCCTGTTGCATGTATCCTACATGTACATGTACATCATTACAGTGCACGGAAAAGGGAATGCACATAATTATCGTAACTACCGTTGATCTACTGTTTCTCAGAAATGAGCCTGAAGGCAGGCGAGAAATGAGCGAGCACGAGTATGTATTTGTCCAACAATGCAACATGTAGTCGGTGACTTGACCTTTCGACCCCATGCCATGGGGCCAATTGCGCCAAGGTTGCGGAGAAATTGCGAAATAGTTCCGAAAAATGAAGAAAGTTGTGAAAGTTGCGATTTCTTCCTAAACACCGAAAAGTTCCGAAAAAAGTGGCGAGCATCTTTGGGAAAGGGCTAGCTATGAGACACCACAAACGGGTCACCTACATGTATGTTCAGGGCTAGTGCACTCACACGCAGAATTGTCATAATCGAGCATTTCCCAAACTGAGAAGTGCAATGAAATCCACTTGCATGCACAGGAGCAATTTTGCAATATTATGATGCGCAATTCGACACGATCTGCGATGCTGCGTGCGATGTGCCCTGCCGTCATGATGGTGACAGTCACCGCGGTATGTTTTGTCAACGTCGCCCTTGCACTCTTCTGTCAAGTCCAAAGTGCTCACATACTTGGCAATGTCTTTGCAGTGATTAACTTTTATCCTAGTTATGTCACGGGTAACTTTAATGAAGTACCCGCAGGCCGTGTCGATCCGCACATCGTCCACTCTCTCATATACTTGGCCTGCTTTGTCTGTGTATCCATTTCATGTGCGATCCACAAAATCGACTAGACGGTGGGTGCAATACGCTCTCTATCTGAAGACGTTCTTCTGGCGACATCTCGCCATGTACTTGGCCTGCTTTGCCTGTGTATCCATTTTCATGTGCGATCAACAAAATCTCAATGCACTACAGAGACTAGATAGTGGGTGCAATACGCTCTCTATCTGAAGACGTGAACCATTAAATTTGTTGGAAAAGTTATACGTACACCTGAAACGTAATGAAGTACAGGAATAGAGAGAGTGACTACAATACGCTCTCGACCTGATATAGTGATAACGTGTTAGAAGGTAACAGGTCTACAGTCCCACCGTACCCTTCCTACACGACTGTAGACCATTAAATTTCACTCTCTCATATACTTGGCCTGCTTTGTCTGTGTATCCATTTCATGTGCGATCCACAAAATCGACTAGACGGTGGGTGCAATACGCTCTCTATCTGAAGACGTTCTTCTGGCGACATCGCGCCATGTACTTGGCCTGCTTTGCCTGTGTATCCATTTTCATGTGCGATCAACAAAATCTCAATGCACTACAGAGACTAGACAGTGGGTGCAATACGCTCTCTATCTGAAGACGTGAACCATTAAATTTGTTGGAAAAGTTATACGTACACCTGAAACGTAATGAAGTACAGGAATAGAGAGAGTGACTACAATACGCTCTCGACCTGATATAGTGATAACGTGTTAGAAGGTAACAGGTCTACAGTCCCACCGTACCCTTCCGACACGACTGTAGACCATTAAATTTTTTTGAGAAGTTATACGTACACCTTAAACGTAATGAAGTACAGGAATAGAGAGAGTGACTACAATACGCTCTCGACCTGATAACGTGAGTACAAGACACTCTCCACCTGATAACGTGTTAGTAGAAGGTAACTGGCAACATATCAATGGGTTGCCTTACCGTGGTCTAGAGGAAACGTCTTCGCAGCAATATTTTCCCTCCAGCGCATTCAGTCGCTGACGCGACATCGTTTACTGGGCCGTTCCAGTTGCGGAAGACATTCGATTCATCGGGCCAATTCAGCAACAGGGCCGTGGACACACAGGGGGCAGAGGAGAGACATTGTTAGTGGACAAGAAAATAATATGCAGTGGCAAGTGGCGAGTGCCGCACGGATGTCAAGTTGTCATGCACAATTCAGCTACTACTTACGGTCCAGCTAGTCCTGCCATTGCTCGCTCGTCCTGGTTTCTCCTCGTTCGTCTTCCTGCACGTCTGCTCTTCTCCTTCCCCACCGTTGGCTTTGCGGTACGGGGGTGCTGGAAGGAATTCCCACCATGTATCCATGTACATGAAGTCCCACCATGACTCCATGTACATGTCCACGGCCACGTCAGCAGCTTGTATAGTACCGGAAGGAGTTCCCACGATGTCTCCAAAGGCCTAGGGCATGTTCGATTGGTAGGATCGGGATCCCGATCCACCGGATCCACTGGATTCGCACCCTTTCGATTGGTCGAATCCAGATCCGGATCCTTCGGATTTGGATCCGGTCAACCCTCCTCGGGGAGCAGGGTTGATCGGATCCAACGGATCCAAATGTGACCTTTGTGCGTATATGGCGGGTAAAAATCATTTTTGTACACATTGTGGTACGCACACGTGGATGGAGATAGAGTTTGTTGACTTTTTGTACGACGCACGCGATGAGTACGACGTTCACCCTTTTGGGTGCCTTGTGAGCGCCATTTTCAACATGGCAACAGTCAAGGTCCAAAATAAAGTGTTCAGTTGAATCTGAAGGATCCGAGGGATCTGAGATCTGGATCCCGATCCCGATCCTTACCAATCGAACATGCCCCTAGAGCGGACGTCTTTGCAGCAATTCTTTTCACCCTGCACATTCACTCCGCCGACACGACATCGTCGACAGCGTTTACGGGGCCGTCCCAGGTGCAAAAGGTCCACGTCAGTAGTTCTCAACTATTTCGCGTACGGGATAGTCGCCGCGACAGCGTTTAAGGGGTCGTTCCAGGTGCAAAAGGCATCCATCAATGGCACTTTGCAGTACGGGGTACGGAAAGGGGCCTCCTCGTTCGACTTCGTCGACTTCTGCATGCAGTTCTCCTTCCCGTCGACCGAAAGGGGTCTCCTCGCAGTTGTCCTTGCCGTCAGGTCCACGTCATGCAGTTCTCAACTATTTCGCGTACGGGATAGTCGTCTTTGTCGTACGTGGCATCGGCGTTTACCGAGTGGCATTGGCACAAAGCAGACCGTTGACGGGGTCACGTGTCAAAAAGGTATCAACAACCTGTCGACTACGTGTCGACCACGTGTATAGCGGTACACTCAGCGGTACACTAATTCTCGTGGCATTCTCGTGTCTAGGCATCGGCGGCTAATGCTAGCATTATAACTAGCATTATAATATATGGGTGTTTTGAAGAAGTAGCAGTGCTCGGCATTAGGTGGCATGTTTTTGGCTGGAGAAAGCATTATCAGTTCTATTTTGGTACAATACAAGACTTTTTAGTTTTTACACGTCTTTTCACATGACAAAAGCTAGCCCTAGCCCTAGGCTTGTACATGACTGTACAGACTGTGACGCTTCGGATTTCATCTGCCAGGACTGTACAATGATGTATAGTACTGACTACAGTCTAGTACAGACTAGCGGTAGTGTACTCGAACTGTACACAGTCTAGTAGTACCGTGTATGTGTGGGTATATCGGTATCCTGTGTCCGTTTTGTGCTCGCGTATGCACTTTGACCTGGCGCAAACAGGTTTCTCGAGATCTCGGTGTGCATGTGCTCTTTCGGCGCAGAGCAGAGAGCTGCACAAACTACAAAGCTAAAAAGAAAACGGCTCTCTTGCATCTGTTGAGTGTCGTGTTGTCGCGTTGGATGTTTACCTTTTTTTTAATTTTTAGCTGCTGCTGTTTTGCAGCGACCATGGACAGTGACTATGAAGATACAATGGAGTTAAGTGATGACTCTGATGAGGAAACAGAGGAAGAGGAATGTGAGCTGCCCAAAGCAAAGGATGCAGCAATATCCCGGCCCAGGTCATTTGAACGGTCTTCCAAACCAAAAAAAAACAGAACAAGAGTGCGAGGAGGGGCATCTACGACGGTGTCTCGCGTCAACTCCGCCAAACGGATTGAAGAGTTCCCAGGGGAGCACTTGTGTATATCAGCCGGACAGCTGTTCTGTGACGCTTGTCACACTGTTGTGATGCCAAAGAAGAGCATCGTAAAGGGCCACATTTCAACGGATCGCCATCGTCGAGCCAAGGATCAAAGGAAAAAGGCGGCTGCTCACCAGGCAACTTTGACAACTTCCTGGAAGAAGTACCAGGAAAAGCACGAGGAGAAGTTGAAGGGCACCGGCCTCAGTACGGCTATGGATGACTCCACCATCATGAGACGCACGAACGTTGTGGAAGCGATGTTGAAGGCTGGCATAGCACTAGCGAAGGTGGACTACCTTCGACCCCTTCTAGAGGCCAACAACGCCAAGTTGACGTTCAGCACCCATCTGGCGCAAATTATACCTTTCTTGTTGGAAACAGAGAAAGCTAAACTGAAGGAAGAAGTGAAGATGGCCCAGCACATTGCTGTCATTTTTGACGGAACAACATACCTTGGAGAGGCCTTTGCCATTCTAGTGCGTTTCCTGGATGACGACTGGCGAGTGCAGCAACGTTTAGTGCGTTTGCATGTGCTGGCTAAGTCCATGACTGGTTTGGAGCTAGCACGCGAGCTTGCAACTTGCCTCAGCACAACTTTCCAACTGGCAGATGGCAAACTTGTTGCATTTGTTCGAGATGGAGCAGCAGTGAACGGTGTTGCTGTGGACCAGGTGAAGAACCTCTTCTTTCCCAGAGCTATGGACGTCCTTTGCGCCTCCCATGCCCTGGACAATGTTGGCCGCCGCTTTGCAACACCTGTCCTGGCTGAGTTCGCAACCTGGTGGGTGAGCCTATTTGCAAAGAGCCCAGCGGCACGACTGGCCTGGAAAACGAGAACCGGTGTATCACCGAAGTCACACAGTAACACCAGATGGTGGAGTCTTTATGAAGTCCTGGCGCAGGTCCTACGCTACTTTGGAGATGTGGAGCCATTCTTGACAAACTGTGAGTGGAGTCCAGCAGCACGCAGGCACTGTCTAGCTATCCTGCACAACGAGACTGCAGAAAACAGTGCCGATTTGTTCCAAGTTGAGCTTGCCGTCACAATTGATGCAGGTGAGCCATTCGTAAAGAAAACATACATCCTGGAGGGGGATGGACCACTCAGCACCAATGCCTACCAGCACTTGCAAGAAGTTGCTACAGCAGCTCAAGATGCTTACTACCCCAATGTTGCTGCTGTGGTGAAGAAGATCGCACATGACAACCGACAGCTACAGAAGGAGCTGACAGCTCATGCCACAGCTTGTGTTCAGCCAGCCATATGCTACTTCCTGCGCAAGTTTAACCACGTCGAGTCTCCTCTTCATGCTGTTGTGGCAATGTACAAAGCAGCACGCCTTGCATGCCCCAAGTACGTTGCGAGGACCAATCCTGCACCAGCTGAGGTCGATACCCTACGTGTACTCCCGGTGTTAGACGACGATCAGCTCATCAACGACTTGAAGCTGGAGCTTGCGCCCTACAAGGTTGCTGCTGCAGAAGCTGACATCGCTAATGACGACGATTTGGCCTGGTGGAGAGAGCACGCTGAACTTTCGCAGTGGAGCAAGGCTGCCAAAGTTCTTTTGACGGTGCCACCGTCTTCCGCTTCGGCTGAACGAGTCTTCTCCCTTTTACAAGCAGCCATGACGTCACAGCAAGAGCGCACCCTGGAGGATCATATTGAACTACAGCTGATGCTACAGTACAACCGCGGTCGCATGAGTTTGGAACTGTGAGTGGTTTTGGTATGCAGTGGCTATATTACTCCACCATGTACTTTGCTAGGTCATTCATGATGGCTGCTGCACTTCTGGCAATTGGACTGTCTTCCTTATCAGCTGCCATGCTGCTCTTGCGTTCTACATTCTTCTTTTTGGACATGCAGCAGGTACATGTAAGATGTATCTGTCTAGTGTGGTCATGCATATACAAATACACTGCCTTATCTCAGTATGAGCCAATTGTGGATACATTTCTTTTCCATGTGCATATTTGCCCAAGATAGCTCGAAAATGTACATATCACTCTAGCATTATAGTGTAAATGGAGCATTATAACAGGCATTATGCCGTGAAATATCGAGCACTGCCAAAAGCATTATACTGTGAAAAAACGAGCATTAGCCGCCGATGCCTACTCGTGTCACAAAACTGGAACATCGAGTACCAGTATGGAAAGGCTTCAGACAGGAAGCCTTTCCAATATCGTCGACACTGAACGTTACGATGTCGTGATGTCACCAAGAGGCCATACGACCGGCCGGTACCCGACTACCCGTAGATCTACTGGGCCGTAGATCTACTCCCCCCCCCCCCCCCTGCCCCTCCCCTAGCACCATCACCAGGGATCTAGGGAGCCCTAGAGGGGAGTAGAGGCTAGACTAGCTAGAGTCTACTCTACACATACCATACTATGGTATAACCTAATACTAGTTCAAAACTAGCATTAGATAAACCTTGTTATAGTTCACACGGGACATCACCAACCCCGTCTACAGAGAGCACCTTCTCCCGACAGTGTCATGGTGGTGGCAGTAACTGTTGACAGCTGTCGAACTGAGAGAAGGACGCCATGGGCAGAAGTTGGAAGAAAAGAAGATTTAAGAAAAGCAATTCAGGTTTCAGTAGCTACATGACTACCAGGACGACAAGCATCCAGGAGCGATCAAAGAATACACGACGGACGCAAGGAGAAGTCTAAAACTCCCCTAGCATAATGAGGGTCAGAACCGGGTTCAACACCCATAATTATGGTTCGAATGGTCCGAAGGGACCGGGGCTCTGCCAACCGCGGAAGGTTGTAGCAAGGTCACTGTTTCCGAACACAGTGTCCTCCACCTTGTCACTCCATGCTGTCAATCTAACAACACAATGTCATACCATACTGTACAATCATGTAATCAAGAGTAAAATTAATGTGTAGGGCTCACCATGCGTCCATATCCCGTATAAGGGAAGTTCTACCGTGATGGACTGACTGCTAGAATGCTTCTCTGCGTTGTGCCTTTTTAATTTCCTCATGCAGGAAACCCGGGCTGTGGCAAGACAAATGTCTACTTGAGGTATTGCAAGAACCAGTTTGACTTCCACTACCGGCCGACGACATCGATCAGCATTGGCACAGCGGTGCGTGTGATGCCTAGCGGTGCCGGCATCGGTGCTAGCGCTGGTAGCAGCCATGTCAGTCTTCAGCTCTGGGATTTGCCTGGCCAGGAAAGCAAGGAGCTACGGCAGCGCTACTACAGAGATGCCGACGCCGCCATAGGTCGGTAGTAGTGCTTGCATCACAGCGTGTGTCTTGCATGGCTACTTCCGATACAAGTTCTTAGCAAACTGTATTCAGAGTTTCAGACTCTACTTAAAACAATGCTGATACTCATCATAGCCATAGGCTTCCAAGTCAGAATGTCAAAGCTTGTCGGCAAGTGTAGGCGAAGCTGATAT